>NC_072466.1:7098362-7320862 GCF_027596085.1 Anoplopoma fimbria
GTTAGCGTCTTTACCAAAGGGGAAGTTAGTCATGTATGCACATGTGCATTCAAAAGTGTTGCTTTTGCTTGAAGATGGTAGCTGACTGAAATAGGACTTAAATATTAAGTTTGGGACTCCATCACCTAAGTAAGATGAAGACCACCATCCTGTATTGAGATGGAGAGCTTTGCTTACATAACCTTAACATTAACTGGGATGAAAACTAGTGCCAAGTGGACATAATGATGTCAGAAGCAGACTTAAAAATGCAATGGTTCAGGGCTGTGATGAATGACTAATAGATTTAGTCGATACATGTATTAGTTGAAAGTTAATCTTTTGATAATCAATTTATCGATTCAGTCATTTATCTAGCAAGAATGCCAAACATTTTCTAATTATAGTTTCCCAAAGGAGGGTTTGGTGCTTTTCTCTTGAGTGTGTGTATATATATATATATATTCTCTTTTTGTATTATCTTTGGAAACTGAATATATAATCTAAAATTAAAAGAGTCATGAGTTGCCATCGCAAATTGACTAACCTGCTGATTATTTTCTTTGATAAATTATGCGGTGGCATCTTCAAATAGATTTTTCTAACCACATTTGACAAAGAACGCCACAACCTACCCATTGTCAGAATTGTTGCCAGTCATTTTTCTGTGAATCGATCGTTTTGTATGATAATTTGACCTAGCTATTGTATGAATGGCGTGCCAGCTAACTATTATAATATAAGAGGAACATCTAGCAGGTTTTGCACAGATATCCGCCTGTCACTTGGACATGATAACTGAGCAATTGTGACTGGACTCAAACAAGCTCAGATATTGGATTTTTTTCTCACTTAACTGCAACTTTGCCGCCCACATATACACTGACAGTCAAGTAGTGGAGAGCTTGTCAAAAGCAAACAACGGTAACAGTCTCGCGGTTAATGTCGCCCTGAATATTAAGGGGAAACTAGGAAGGCTGGTCAGACAGAGAACAAGCATCTATGGTTGTCTAAGGTAAAGAAGCAGAGAAAGGATAGAATAGAATAATTGGACAGCAGCCTAGAGAAGCCCAAAGAGCAGCGCCAAGCTCAGTGAGAGTCTTTTCTGGATGACTGCGCTTTTGCAGGACGTGCTTAGGCGCTTAACAAGTTCTCCGGAAAGACCATGGTTGAGACGAACAACGGGGATGACAAGGATGAAATGTGTGTGTATGTATGTGTGGGTTTGGGAGTGAGAATGGAGAAATCAAGTTGTGTTTGTGTTAAAGCAAAGTTGTGCATGTGGATTATAAGTGTACACGCTAAAACAACATCCACAAACGTAAATTCAAGCAAGTGATTAAAAAAAAAAATGGTCCCGTAAAATCTAGACTGGCTTGGTTTTTTTTAATATCGTGTATTTGGTTATGGACTCGCATGTCCGACACAGTGTCATTGCTTGAGGCACAAAAAATGCCAGAGTTTTGCTCTATTTAGAACCACCCCTCAGACCCCCACTCCCCAAGCTGTGCATGAGCACTTCAGGGGGAAACATGCAAGTTATGTAAATACTGGTGCGTGTGTGTGTGTGTGTGTGTGTGTGTGTGTGTGTGTGTGTGTGTGTGTGTGTGTGTGTGTGTGTGTGTGTGTGTGTGTGTGTGAGCGAGAGCGAGAGCGAGAGAGAGGGTATGACGATGCAGAGCCACTCTGACACATGGGTTCACAGCATCCATCCTCGCTCTGCTTGCAGCAGTCAGGGCCAGGAATATAAAAACACAGCGACTTGCATGTGCACTTGAATTTAATATTCTCCACGGTTCCAATTTCTTTTGTCATAGTGATTGAAAACATGCAGAATGCTACAGTTGTTTGTTTCCAAATGGGACCACGTGGAAGGGCAGTTTAATTTAGTGTTTATACAATTGCAAACACCTTTAAAAAAAAAAAAAAAAATATAATAAATTAAGATTTATTAAATTACCGTGAACCATTAGCCGCTAGTTAACTGAGCACAATTTGGGTGAAATGTGAAGAGCTTTACACAAAATATGTTTTGACATAATTTGCACATATTTTGCAACAACCCCTCAAATGATTTAAAGATGGATTTCACAGCTGAACGGTGTACTTGTTTGTTTAACAGACTTCGTGCCACCATCTGCTTGGCTGTGATAACTTCTCTGCCAACGTGCATGTTGCAGATTATTGCAAACACTCAACAGTCTGTTAGTGTAATGATGACACTGTTTCTAAATCATCTTATAATATCAGCAAACTTGAAAAGAACTCAAAGTTCCAAGCACACATTTGGGGAAATGACATGATTAAGTAGTTGTTACATTCGTCAGTGGTTTCAGGAACACGGTGAAGCTGTGAGGGATTGGTCAGAGAGACGTGCACAACACTGCCAAGTAATGCTGTGTCACATTAAAACGAGAAGGAAGCACGGTTTGTCTTATCTACTGTTAGTTGAAAACTCGTCGCTTATCTTCAGTCCTTTACTCACAACTTTATTCTGTTTTTGCGTGCTATTATATTATTTCCAAATCCTAAATAAAGCGTGAACCCCTCTTGCTTTCCTCCAGGGTCTGGAACGCTCTGACAGATAATTATGGCAACGTGATGGCTGTGGACTGGAAGACATCGCACATTCGCTCCCTGCACCTGCCCACCCTCAACATCACTGAGCATGAGGTACAACGGAGACACAAACACACACACAGAGTCCCTTAAATGTAACATTTCACGCACACGGTCAATGCGTAGGCTACGTTTCCGTAATCCTTTACTGTCTTTTGAACCTTGCAGAAGAAGAGCTAAGGCACAGATGTAAGCAGGTTGCTCCTCTGCCATCAATCTGCTCAACCACCTGTTTGTTGTGTCTCCCTTTCTGTCTCTCGCTCTCAAATCTCCCTCCTCCTTCCCCAACGGACAGAAGTTGGATAACCAGTCTCTGGATCTGTCTGACGACGAGGAGCTCAGGGAGCAGATGGATATGCACTCCATCATTGTCTCCAGCATCAGCGACGAGCCGCTCTTCACAGCCGAACAGGTAACCTTTAACACGCACACAGTGGCATATGTTGCATTTACTTGGTTGTTTTGGAAACCTGAAAGCGTTTTGGGCTTCTAGGCAGGTGGCAAGTAAAGAAGTTGTATTTCAAATGTCAATAAATGTGTCCTGCAGATTCCGTATTTTACTTTATTCTCTTTGTTTTTGGGCATTTCATATCTGCAACATACTTATATAATGTGCAAATTCCCGGTTTATGTTAAAAAATGATATATATCCAGAAAAAGCAGTTGTTTTTTTTCCTCTTCAAACTAGCCTAAGCTTAGCCATGTGTGAGTCTTGTGCATGGCCCTTTGCGGTACATTACATTTGTGAACATATGTGTGTGTCATTTTTGGGGGCTGGTGTTTAGGTGATAGAGGAGATAGAGGAGATGATGCAGGAGTCTCCAGACCCAGAGGACGACGAGAGTCCCTCACAGTCCGACCTGTCCATGCTGTCTCAAGACCTCCACGGGCTGAAACGCTCCGGCTCCAACACCAGCTACGAGGACCGTGAGTACCACCGCGGTTGTAAACGATTTACAAGATGAGAATAAAGCTTTTGATTTTGTTTTTGCTCAACTTCTTCGCACTCTACTGCCATTTGACAGTTATCTAAATCACTCAATGAAGTGCAATGGGTCACACTGTCTGCTACATGAAGGAACAGCTACACACACGTGACATTCTTACATAATATGTTACTAATGCAAACAGACAGCAATCACGTTTTCCTACATGTTATATAATCAACAGCATACTGTGTATATATATATATATATATATATATATATATATATATATATATATATATATATATATATATATATATATATAGGCACACTTTCTAGTGCCAGACTGGTGAAGACTAAGCAGTTACACCCAGTTTGCCTATAGATTTCGTTTCTGATATCTGCATATGTTAAGTACAATATGTAGTGTGTTTTACATATTGGGTATTAATGAATGTGATTACGTGTATTTACTTTATTTACACTGAGCTGAATACACTTGTAAAAATGGTAAAATATTTTCCCAAATTCACATTACAGCCACCTTTGATGTTTACCTTTTACACCTAAATATGTCACTGTAATGTCTTTATTTATCATTACCATTATAATATTATCTACCAGGGCTTGCATGCATCACAAGGTTTTTACCTGCATGAAAAAACTTTTACATTATGATGTTGTGTTTCCATTAAAAGAAAAACCACCAACCTCTCATGCTGAATACTCATCAAATCTGCAGTTCTTTTACATAAACCAATACACACAACAAGTACACACACTGCTTTTTTCCTAATCTATCTACACACCATCCTCAGGGCTGCGTCAGCTGTCTGTGTCTGAGCTGACCGAGACTTTGGAGGAAGTGGAGACGGCCATTCGCCGCTTCAGTGAAGAGCTGATCCACGCTCTGGCCCTGCGAGATGAACTGGACTATGAAAAGGAGGTACTTTCATTTTTATCCTCTTAACTGCGTCGCCTCAACATCACCACAACAAGGCAACAACCTAAGAACCAGATAAAAAATGACCAAATTGTCACTTCAGCCGACTTTAGAGTCATTATCAGTCTGACAATACCACAGTAGTATTTGGTTGTAAAGAAGCTTTTAAATGTTAGATTTGAAGAAAAGACAGGCGTTTGAACGGCTGTGGTGTGAGAACAGCCTGCATGGCTCACGGCGCTCTGTAGGCTGGTGTGAGAGGTCAGTCAATCGCTAGCAGCTTTGCTTTTACAATATCATTTGCTTCAATGTCGTGAATGTCACTGTGTATTTTCAACAGTAGATAAAAATAGATTTCCCCTGGAGCAGAAATTCAAAAGTAAAAGGCAGTTTGATCTTTAAAAAAAAAAACAGCTTAAATAAAGGAAATTTTGTCTTTTAAAAAAAACAGGTGAAGAACAGCTTCATCTCGCTGTTGATCGACGTGCAGAACAGACAGAAGGAGCACCGCGAGCTGCTGCGGAAGAAGAAGAAAATCAGAAGTACGACTACAACCGGGCCCAACGGCCAGAGAACAGCCAGCACGCACATACCGGGCACGGTGAGTCATGTGGTGAAACGGCGTAGGAGGCGTAGACAAAGACGAAAAACATGTGGCCTGAATGCATCATTATATTAACAGTCAGTCAAATAGACGCATGGATACTCAGCCGCACAGTTCTTCAAAGTATAAGCAGATGTGCATGATGCATGACATGACAGTTTGCGTGGGAGAGCTGCTTTCACACTTTTTTCTTCTTTAGCTTCAAATAGAAATCTCTTTAAGCTCTTCTTCCCTCCTTCCTCTCACTCCTCCTTGTAGCTCCTCACTCTGGAGGGACTCTCCAATGTCATTCAAAATGGCCTCCGTCAAACTTTTGGCAACACAGGAGGGGACAAACAGGTGCCCCTGCTCTTTCTTTCAACTCACATGTTTTTTCTTTGCAGATATTTTCTGTCCTTTTCTTGTTTGTTTTTTTTGTCCTTTGTTTTGTTTGTTTTTTTACCACTGGCATGTTTTCTTTTCCACAGCTACTGCTGGCGTTTGCTGTCAAATATTCCATCATTTACTTCTATTGTTTTCTCTTTGTGGTTGATTTCAGTCTTTCAGTTGTCATTTTATCTTGTTTATTTTACCACTTGTCATATTTTGCAGCTTTGACTGTTTCCCCATCTTGTTCTTCCTTTTGTTTTAAGCCGTGTTACATAATCATTGCTTTGTTTTGCTGTCTCAGAAATGGTGAAACCAACTTCCAGTTACACACAATCCAGTTAAATTGTAAACTTCATAGCACTGACATCACATGTTATCACCCTGTTACAACACCCAAGGCTTTTTGGTTTTATGATTCAGGTAGAACAATGTGCAATGAAAATGTATGTGGCAATTATAGATAGACTTTTTTGGTAACTGACCCTTCACTAAGCCTCGCACCCCAGCTGCTACTCCTTTAAGTGCAACCATGAAGCCCACACTGTCACTAACTGCACTCCCTGAATATATATCCAATTTTTGGAAAAATCGAAAATGCGGTTTCAGAGAGAAGTAGACAAAAGAGTCAACAATATGTGTTTGAAGGTTATATCCAAGAAGTGTAACAGTATGATTTCTTTGTCTCTTACATGGTCTTCTCTTTTTCAGTACCTAACCACAGTAATCCCTTACGAGAAGAAAACTGGCTACCCAGCAGTAGACGACCTCCAGATCCTCACAAAGAGTGAGTGTATCGACACACACACACACACACACACACACACACACACACACACACACACACACACACACACACACACACACACACTAACTGGACCATGATGACAAATTTGGATGTGTTTTCAAATTTTATAAGCATTTTTTCTTTGATTTGCCTCAATGCATGCATATGTTTTTTAAATATATGTGCTACTCTCTCCTTGCTAGTCCTCCACGCCATGAGGGATGACAGTGAGAAGGTGCCTGCCCTGCTAACAGACTACATTCTCAAAGGTAAACACGCATCCTCGATCAGTTATGTTTGATATCAGAGAGCGGGTGGAAAAACGTACTCTATATTTTAGAGGTGTGTCACAGTCAGGTGACCTTTGTTTGTGTCTGTTCCACCTGACATTCAGACATCCTGCACCCTTTTCTTTTGAAAGAGGAAGTACAAAATTCACATATCCATGTTCAGGGAAGCTGACTATAGAAAAGATACAGGATGCCACGGGGAAAAGTAGCACTCAACACACACATTAATGAAAGGAAGGAGGGGGGGGACAATGCTTTTTTTTTTTTTTTTGCCACCCTTCACTTTTGACCTGTACCTTCCTTGTCTTTCGTCTGTGCTGCATTGTCCTCTGGGTAGCTCTGGTATGAGAGCAGTGGAGACCGAGGTTTGTGAGGCACTGACACGTTAACACAGATTCTTCACCTTCAGCCTTCTATTCAGAGCCCTTTTTTCTCTTTCTCTCTCTCTCAGTGCGTCTTCGTAGTTTCACTTTCTTCCCCCCCCTCAAAGCAGCAGCCTTCCCTCAGTCGCTCCTCGCTGTAGTGCCTATCGTGCTGTGCGGTGCTTGTGGATGCACTACACCTACCCTGAAACACATTAACACATTGTCCCTTTACTGCCAGCTTGTAGTAGCAGCTGTCTGCTTCTCACCTCTTTTCTCACCCCACATTTCCCCCCCCGTGGTAGCTGCTCTTCCATCACTTACAGCTCTCCTTCATGTGCCACAGCGGTTATCGAATCAGCATTGATCATAAACCTGTTCTGTTCTTGTCTCCGCAGTGCTTTGTCCGACGTAAAGCCAAAAGGCGAGGCCTCCTGTTTCCAGAACCATTCATTGGACCATCAGAAGAGGGTTCTGGTAATCTGGAAGTACCCAGTTAATGGATTCAAAATCCAAATCTTCCTTTTCTCCCTATTTTTCAAATCATAAACTTTCTTTCCTTGTGGCATTTTTTTTTTTTTTTTTTACTCTGCCACTGTTTGTTTTTCCTAGGATTTTAACTCTAGATATAACTCCTTGGTCTTTATAGTTCTTTTCATATGTGATGTTTTATCTTTTTAATGCCTGAGTGCTACGACCCTGTGTATCCTGACTGCATGATGACTTGTGTATGGATGCCAGTAATCAGTATTATTATCGGAACACTTCACTTCCTGATTAGCCGGTGGCTCTTGAATGGAGAAGGGTCATGTGTGTTTTCATTCCACAGGCTTCATCAGCAGTCCTGTGCAAGGGAAATGCAGTCCAATCCGTCTGTTTTGTAAACTAATGCATTTGCATCAGTGTAGTTCATGCATGACGGGGGAAACAAATCCTGACAGAATCTCTGAAGTGCAAGCCTGTTCCGGAGCATAAATCCAGATTTTTTTTCCCTGCATGGAAACGGCATTTATCTAATTGAGTTCATTTTAATGTCTTGGGGTTGAAAAGATTTTAAATTTTAAAATCCAAATTCGCAGGGCAACCCGTCTTTGCATGTTGGTTTGGGTTTTCGCTCAGTTTTGGCTGTAAGTTGAATGTTAAAATGAAATATTTTGTATACGATCAAAAATTGCACAGTTTTGGGGAACTTTTAACTTTTTTGAAAAAAGGGAAAAAAAGTGAGATGACTTAAGAAAGCAATAGCTGGATGAACAAACATGTAAAGCATATTTTTGGAGAAAGAATAGTTTTTAGTGAGATTAGGGACTTGCCAGTACCCACCTTTTGTGACCACACTGCAACATAATTTAGCAAATTCTGTCCTTTGACCTCTGAGCCCTCAAGTAGTGACCGCCACCCCCCAACAACTTTATCACTTCCCCAGCAGTCGTCATTACATGAGTCTGAAAATACCTCGTATAACATTTTTGCATCGGTAGAAAATGACCCAACTGGTCGTATCGTTAAGATAAATATTGTGGTTAAGATTCTGTTAGGTTTGATAAATGTGTAGTTTAAGCTTCTGTTATAAGTTGTGGGTTTCGCCCAATCTGTTAACCCTTTAACTGTTGTGGAAATGTTGTAGTAGCACTTTAGTCTGCCAGTGATCTGGTCATGTAGTAGTGGAAGAAGTACTTAAGGGTAAGTCTCTCTAGATTAGTGTTAGATGAGGCTTAGAAGCTTTAGCTAGTGGTGCCAAAATGTGTCAACATGAAGGATTGTTGTCCTGCATCCATCTATAAAACGTAATAGTCATCATGAGCACGAGAGTTTAAACATCCTTAAAGGGGCACTGCACTGATTTTACACATAACAACCAAAAGCCTTTGTTACAAACACAGGTAATGCAGTTTGAAAGATGTGGGTCAAATGAATATACACTATCCAGTTGCATTATGGGAAATGTAGGTTCCAGTGTTTTTGGAGCTTTCCCCATACTAGAGACTAAAAAGTCAAACTATCTCAGACTCTGCCTCATCAAATGTGACGGCTCTTTGTTCATTGGTCTAATGCAAGTCTCCCAACATCTTGGGTAGTGCAATACTACGTCACTGGAGCATCCCTTTAAAACCTCGTACCACCAATCTAGCGCTGCATGTCTGTTGGTACACTGACGTTCAGATCACCAGCTACTTCAGGTGCACCACACACTGTCAGATCAGGTCACGTCTAGCTCTCAGGTACGACCATCAGTGTTAGCAGTTTAAATCTTGAAAGGTACTGACATTTCTGTGTTTCTGGTAAAAAAAATGATATATTAGCTAGACTTCAACTTTGCTGCACTTTTTTCTCTATTTACAAATTTCTCTAAACACCTGGACGAGCCAGTGGAGGTGATCATAGAAGCCTCTTGACCAGGGAAAACCAGGGTAGCAATACAGATGTTGGTTATATGTCGTGATTTCTTGATTAAACATGTAATGCTTAGAGGTCTTAGACTCTGTTTAGTCATAGTAGGTGTAGCTAGAAATTAAACGTCGCAGTAGCATACGCTTGGAGTAGCAGTAAAGTGACGATAGAGTCGTAACATCAAACGACAAACGTTGTTTTATTAGAAAGAAGAAGTTGAATAAGGAATTACTTTTAAGGGTTAAACATTTTAAGCATGTCTCTCGTGCATGTGGCCAGAAGAAAAGGCTGTAGGAAGATGACGAAGGGGTGTGATAAAGTTAACGGACGTTGGGGAAGATTGCACAAACGGTTGCTGAAAAAAATTTGAGGGTTCAATTTTATTCTTTTTTGAAAGAAAACTAAAGCGTGTAGTGCTATATTAAACTATTTATATGTGTCTGATGTTTCTACTGTTGCCAGCTTTGCAAACATTCACAATCTAGCATTCATTTGTTTCTGTTTACAGACATTAATATCACACTAAAGGGACAAGTGCATGTTGCAATGGAATGCAGAAAACTCAAAGCACTTCATTTAAACTGTTAGGAAGATGTATTAAAGGGCAAAGTTAAACATCAGAAGGCTTGTGGCAGTGAAATACATGAGCCATTTAAATAAAAACATCACTCTGTTGATCCTAATTATGAATTACAAAAGCTAAATAAAGTATTTTTAGTTTTTATATTTGAAATGGCAGTCGTGGATCCAATCTCAGACCAGAACCCCTCATCTGGTCTCTAGTTATCAGACATATCAGTGTAACTACAATTTAGAGATTTATATTTATATATGTACAACAAAACAAGCAACAGAAAAAAGAGGCTGCCTTTGTAAATGCCTAAACATTTTTGTACATTAAAACCGACTTGTTATGTTTTTAATGCAATATGATTCCCCAGTTTGGGGTTTTATGTTTCTCTCGTGGTACTCCAGTAAATTAATTTATTATGTGAATGTTCAGTTTTGTAACCATTTTATTGACTGTAATGGTACATGTGTTTGTATGCCCACAATGCATCAACTCATTTCAAATAAATTAATATGTGATGAATTTTATGTGGTTTTGACTCACTAAGTGTTTGTGTGGTTGTGTGTGTGTGAGTGCGTGTAAGAGAATATTGTGAAACATAATGTTATTGCAATTGTATTTGATCCATTCTGAACCTACTTGCTGTCCATACTGTACCCTACATATCTCCCAAACATAAACTTTTTATGAGCTAAGATATGGTGTTTTTAGCTATGTGACAATTTCAGATGACATGTTTTTTTAAATGGTTATAATTTAGCAAGATGTTTTCTCTTGGAAAAAACACAAAAACAAAGCAATACTTAATCCAGCAGTTTGTTTAAAAGAAACAAATCTGGATGGTTTTCACTGCAGTGACATTTACACAGATGAAATTATTTTCATAAAAAAAATGCGTTATATCCAGTTAAGTCTAATACCTGAACAGAACCTGATGAGGAAAACTTGATCATTTCTATAGTATGTTTACTTTTCATGAATGCCTATCGTGTATAACCTAAATGTGCTTTATACGAGATGGGAGCATTTCTATTGCTTCTCAACATGGCGACGCCTGAGCCGGCTGCTTTCAGCTAACAGTGCTGACAGTGCAAACAGTGTTTGCCTGAGGGCGCCTTCATGACGCCGTCGGTCAGGACTAACGAAGCACGGAGGCAGAGTGACTTCATTCTCTGCTCAGGTAGACTTTACTCCACTATATCTTTAATAAAAAATGGTTTTCGCTGCTATAGTATTGCTAATAGGGACATATGTGTTACATCTTTAGTTACGCTATAATGATATCAAAGTGTGTTTTAACTTATCTACCCATGGGTTATATTTTATAAATATTTTTTTATCAAATATGCATATAAATATTGAGATCAATCTGTTTTTTCACTATTCCACAACCAGAAAATATCCAAAGATATGTGAAGATGACAAAAGTTTCCAGTCATGGAGAGCTGGTTGAAAATTAATATGTTTGTAAAAAAAAAGTTACAGTTATGCATCTTACAAAATTACCAGAAAAAAAGTACTAAAATAAGTTAAAATAGATGAATTTGTTCTGCTGCATCACCAGACAGTGTCTTTGGTTTTTCTTGTCTGTTTCTCAATGTGTGCTTGGAGTCTGTATTCTGAGTTCTAATCAAAGCAGCTGCTTCCTCCTTCGCACTCAAAAAGAAAGTATCTAGACCAGTTGTGTTTTAATGTCTGGGCCGTAACGTTCACCCTTCATTTCTTCTCCCAGTTGCCATAGTTACTCCAGTGATCTTGTCACCAGTTTAGTTCGTTTTTCATTGTTCGAGAGAAAAAACTTCACCTCTGCTGTCAGACAAAAAGAGGTGGAGTTCATGTGAGCGAACGGCCTCGCTTTTCCAAAAGTTAAACATGGAGGTGCCGGCGTCCTGTCCGTTTCAAAGGTCGTTGTCAGGTCACAGGTTGGTGTCAGTGAACATGGTGTGCTCCTTCCTCACCGTGCTGAAACCTTTGACGGTGTCCACAAATTCCTCGTCCTCCATAAACTGAGAGGGAGAAGGACAGAGTTTGTTAAACACGAGTGAGAGCCTGATTTTAAGTCACTTGTGTTTGTTTTTGCTTGTTAAAGTAGGTCCTTCTACATCTGTGTGAAGAAAGTCAATGTGTAGTTGTTTCCCCATGTTTTCTCTTTATTGGTATGTTGGTGCACAGCTGTGAACACGTGTGCAAGACCAGCAAAAAAACAACATGCTTAACGGGTTCAGAATACGTTTTTGGGGTCTCTCACCATCCCACTGTCATGGCCTGAAATGTTTGGGTCCCACACGTCCTCGTCTCCCGTTACAGACTTCCCATCCATCATTTGGCTGACGCTGCGCCTCAGGGAGTTCACGCTGAGGATCCCCAGCTCACTGTGTGGTTGGTCCTCATCAATGGGTTCACATTTAACTTCCAGCACCTCCTGGTGGGAGCAGAGAGATATAGATATTTACGCCATGAATGCGTGTAGTTAAAAACATTTTTCATATGGGTGTGCAGGTTTTGGTGAGGCACTTTTTTACCTCCATCTTCATGGTGAAACCTTTAAGTGTTACACTGTTGGAGAAGCCTGCTGTGTCCGGAACCGTGTCAAACTGAAAAGGAGAGTGGGGGAGACTTATTCACACTCTATTGGTTAATACTGTCTCACTGTTATTATGGCATTACATTTGTACCTGGGACACTTCTCACAAGGACATAAATTATAGTTTATAGACAGTTTTTTTTGTTCAAATTACATAACTTTTAGATTGATAATTTTCTCTTAAATATATAATGAATGTGCTTTCAATTGTCTTTTTCTGTGTTCAAAATGTCCCATTGCACTCTCTGAAATGAGGCTAAAATATAAATGACTCAGACCCCATATAGTTAAAGACTTATCCCACAATACAAAATAAAAACAGGATGGTTCTTAATCATTTTTTAATTAAAAAAGATTATCGGGGTATTACTGGAGATTAAAAATGTACTTATTGGCAAACTGGCCACAGAGTATTAAACATTACAAATTTCAATTTCAAATACAAAAAAAAACATGGAGAAAAGTCAGTAAGGAATGCAAGAAATATCTAACTTAATGCTAAATATTTATATTTCAACTAAATAAATCTCAAAAGAGCATTCTTTATAGTTAAAAAAGTGTGTCATACTCTACACAGAAAAGGTGTTTTTTTACATTAACAAATATTTGACATTGTCAAGTGAATAATTAAAAGCAATAACAATGGCTGCATTCCATTTAGGTGGTCCAGTTGAAAGGCCATAGTACTGTGTGTTACTGTGATTAGTTACATGTGTGCTTTCTCTGCAGTGACAAGGCCGAGTGTCACCACTAAACAGCCTTCTTCTTAATAAAGTAAACTGTGATTAGTAAATGAATGTCCCCTCACCATAACAGAGTTGCTGGCTGGATAAATAGCCATGGGATTCCTCTTCTTCATGGGCAGGGACACCAGCGGGGGTCTCTCTCTGGTGAGGGGGGGTTTGTTCAGGGCCTGGTGTGGGATCATGAAAGGGAAAGATAGATACTGACCTGCACTGTTGAGGTCATTTCTTTCCTCGCCTTCACCCTTAACTTACAGTATAAAGTAAAATAAGTGTCTCTCACCTTATGGAGCGTGACTCCTAGCACGATGGCGAGCAGCAGCAGGGCGATGGCGGCCATCACCACGATGAACCAGAGCTCCCGGACCAGCGGCTGGTCTCTCTGACCTCCCTCTGCCCGCTCACCACCACCTCCACCTCCACCTCCACCTCCTCCTCCTGCAGGAGGAGTGAGGCTCGGTGAATCTGGAGGGAAGGCCAGCATTTTTTTTTAAATCTGAGGTTTGATAGTAATTATCATTTTATTCAATTACATTTCCCACACCAAAAATAGCCTCCTTGCAATCATCCAGTTATAAAGAAGTATTTTGTGTTATTATTATTTTTTAAATGGTATAAGGAACATCCATTTTCTGGTTTTTACACACAGAATGATCACTAACAGAAGATTTGTCACACAATTTATGAAGAAATATGTAAAATAATCTGTATATTGTCATATAAATAAAAAATGGCTTGGACCCAAACATCATATACCCTGCTTATCTGTCCCTAAATGTATTAATTGAGACTTCAGTTGGGTTTTAATTTGACATGAATACATCACAAGTCAACTCTCTCTGTGAGATAGAAAGACGATCACACGTGCTGTAGATGAGATAACACTGTAACTGGAGACAAACTTGTTCTCATGGCCTAGTTTCTAGCCGCAGCACCACATCCTTAATCAGACACTTTTATTAAATTCCTCTAGACTTCTGCCGTCTTAGATATGTCGTAATGTATTGGTACATCACACAGTATTTCAGGAGGCCCAAAAGGCAACACAAGGCTGTTCAAATGATTATAGGAATGCTGCTACTTCTTTGTGGGAGACTCATCTTGTGTCCAACAGACAGCAGGTTTAGAAATTCTTGTTTTTAAACTGACAGTGAGGGGAAAATAAGCCTGAGTTTAGACCCTGGATGGGTTGATGGTAAAGATTGTGTCCATCCAGAGACTCACCAGTACTGAGGTCCGTGGTTCGGCCTGTGGCGGGGGTGCTGGCAGCCCCTCGCTGTGTGATACATCAGTCAGAAAGCCAAAGACCTGCTCAGTGTTAAGGGTCACGCTTGTTGCCCCATCAATATTTTACACCATGATATACTTTTACTTGCCGACTCCTCAGCAGCACACGAATGAGGAAAAGCTTGAAGAAAATGTCCCCATGTCTTGTTTCCTGCCCTGAGGCTAACTTTTCCTAGAGAGCACGAGTTAGAAACACAGTATCAGAGCTAGAATGAGCCTCGCCAACACCGCCTGTGTGTTCCCCTTGCGGTCCAAAACTCCCATCAACCTTTGCTTTTTTCAGCAGTGCCATGGTAACGTCCAGGTGTCCGGTTGCAGTTTACCTGAAGAGGTATGGTAGCAGCCATATCACCCCTCTAATCCTCAGGTGCACTGTTTGTACATCCTTTCTTATGAGAATATATGCCGCTTATGTGTTATGTTCACTTATGTTATGACATAATGTCATGTAATAAATAATATAACCGTACACAACACATTCCCAGAATCATTAGGTACTAGTGTGATGTTGTATAGTATGAACTGGTCTGGCATTTGTTGTGGTCTTAAGTGAGGTTATACTCCAGCCCTTATATTATGAGTTTATGTTATGTTATAATGAGTCTGACTTTATATTAAGATAAGGGAATTCTAATTTCTCTCTCTAAATGATAATGCAGCTAAATGTATTAGCTTAGCTAGTTTTTATGTAAACTGGTGGACATTTTATTGCACATATGGAATGACCAAAAAGATATAACATCTAATGTTTCTACAGTATAATCATGTTTTTATGGAATGTCTTTAGCCCTGCAGAATTTGCTAGAAGCCACTGATCAGTGTTTACTTGAATCCTAATTCTATTTGTTTAGCTGTATGCCTTTTAACGTTACATTATTGTGTTTACCGTGAATATCTAAAACGTTATTGGTGAGATTTGACCTTGATCAAAAATGTTGTTGGCAACAAAATGAGAATTTTGTCCTGTACTTTACATGGTTTTACTTGCAATGAGCTGTATAACCACATGATGGCGCTAAGAAACAGCTGATCAGTGTCCAGTATAATATGAGTTTACAGCAGCAGAGAGGAAACTCAGTAAGCAAGTGCAGCTGCAGTGTCTCTTATCCTCAGTGCCAGCTGTTATTAGAGTTGCACATGTGCATGCATGCTCAGAAATCAACCAAACACTCCTTTTGTCTTTCCTATCAGGACAATGCAGCACAGTTGAGCTGAAGGTCCTGATGTGCCACAAGTCACTTTTCTCTGCATCGTCCTGAAGTGACCTCTAACTGTACATGTTCTTGTTGTCCATCAGCTTGGAGGAAATGATTGAAAATGACAGGCTAGAGGTATAGCAGCAGCTTTAGTAACAGTTTTTTCAGGGTGGTAGTGCCTCAGGACGACATCAAACTTTTAAATGTGTGAGCAACTCCGGGGTGGGATCCTGGGATGATTTGTGGTCTTGTTTTCTTCTTCTACCTCAAAAATGGATGATGTCCATGTTGTGCTGCTCCATTCAAAAGTGTGTTTTACCCTTTGTCACTTCATTTGGATGTTTGGCCTTCTCTGTGCATGATAATGCATGTGCGGCACCAACTAGTCTGGCACCAATGGTGGTTCCATTAGCAAAGAAGCAGACATGTTTCAAACTTTTTAGGTTTAAAAACACGTCTGGAGGAGATCTTAATGATGAAAATTCTTTAAGTTTCTAGAAAAACTCCAGTTGGAGACTGAAACTAGTAGTGAATGTAAAAGAGATACACAATTATCAGGTGTAACATGCAACTCAATATATATTTTATTTCAGTTTTATGACGTATTTACAAGACTCACGATCCAATGAAGGGATGGTCAATCTAGTACCAACAAGGTCCTTCTCGAAAAGTTCCTTTAGAAGTAAAATCGTTCTAATTACTTTTGGATAGTTACATCTGTTTTAGATGAGAGGCAAAAGATGGTAATCAGAACAAAACAGCCTTGAGTGAGGTAGGAAATCATAATAATTATAATCATTGCATGATTTTCTTTTCAACGACGTCTGCTCCTTATAAATGTTGGGCTTAGCAAGGAAACTTCAGGACCATTTTACTTTTGTGAAACACAGCAGGGTTAGCTTTGCGTTAAGACGTGTTTCCTTCAGAACAACAAGTTCAAACGCAATCATTTCACCAAAACAAAGAGATTATCTAACACTTCCTTTGGATCTGTAGCCATCGGTCCCCAGCCCCAGACATAACCACTCTGTAGAAGAAGGGGGGGCCCCACATTAACTAACTGCTCATTTGATTTATTTTTACAGAAGAGCTCTCCTCAGTCTAATACCCTAATCAGCATTCATACCTTGCCGTGATGATTCGGGACAATGCTTTTTTATTGAGGAAGTGATCTCACCCTTGAGTGCCAGAATCAGCCTTTTTTTACAGCCCATCTCCTCAGGGCCTCATCCATCACCAAGGTGTCTGGGCGACACGGCCGCTAGACACATACTAACTCATTTAAGGAGAGGGACATACAGGGATATATCACTCAAGATCACTAACTCACTTACTGACGGCAGATGTGGTGAAACATCTCAAGCCTGTTTGAAATCCCTTGGTGCACTCTGTGAGTTTTAACCACAGGAGAATAAGGAGATTATTAAGCTTCTGCTGACAGATAAGGTTGGAATAAAGGACAAATTTACTTGGATTTTGATTTGTCTTTCTATCTATTCAGCCATCTTTATTCTTCAGGTTTTGCTGGCATGGTCTCCTCTCCTCTCCTCTCCTTGTATATACAAATAATATCACATGCTTCATGTTACGGAACCAATCGTGGCTGAACGTGACTGAAAATGTTTCGTCTCTCCAGCAGATACTTCCTTTATTGATTGTGAACTCAATCAAAAAGCATGTAATCCTATGCGTGTTCAATCAACAGTCTAACAAAGGCATGGCGTTGCTCATCATCACTATATTTTTCCAATTACATTTTCAAAATGAGTAGTGTAGGCCTTAAACATGGCTCTAAGAAATACTGGTATACTTAATTTTATTGCAACCTTTCATATTATTGGAACACGCGTACCATTTTAAAGATACTATGTAAAGCAATTCACATGTGCTAATTGTTTTATATTGACAATAAGCGAACCGATTGTAACGTAACTTGAATACTGAGATCTTTCCTGACTTTTTTGGTGGCCTGTAAAAGCTTGTGGATTCGAGACATTTTTATGTTCCAGTCCACTTGCCATACCATGCAATGGAAATGTTGCACTAGTGAGGCTTGTGGCACAAGTAAACTGCAAAGTCCCGGAGTATGTTAAATTGAGCAAGGGTGTGTTTCACTGATTTCAGCCGACCCGTGAAGAAAAGGTGTCTTACCACAAGTCAAAGTTGGATAGTTTAAATATTTATTTGTCTTTTTAAAAAATAAATAAATATAAAAGTAAAATTACTTCAAATTCTTTTATAATCGGATTTCATAAAATGTGCAATATAGTGGGATGTTGGTATATCAAATGTCCTAAATTATTGCTGAGATACAGGTTTTTCTTTGTCCCCTTTGACAGATACAAGCACCCCTACTATAACTAATAACTAAGGTAGTATGCCATAAAAGTCATGGTATAATATGTCACAAATTATTACATAGTATAGTATGCCATAAAAAATTACATCATTAGAAATTTCAAAGCATAGTATTCCTTAAAAAAGTCTTAAAGATAAATAGTATAGCATGTCGATTAATGTGAAAAACATCATATTATAGTATGTCGAAAACTGTCAGGAAAAATGTTGGAGTATGTAAAAACTACTCATAATAGTGTTAAATAATGTCATGTAAAATGTGAAAAAAGTATTATGTAGGGTGTATTTCATGACATTTTTTCAATATAATATGAATACATTTTTTCTCAAAATTCTATACTAAATAAAGTTTTTCGACATACTGTACTATGACTTTTTCATTACATTTTATTCAATGATGATTTTTTTTATTATATGTCAGAAAATACCTATTAAAGTCAGTTGAAAAAATGTGTAAAAATATCACATGAAAAAAATCATAGGATCTTATCTAAAAAAAATCACAGTATGGTATGTTTTAAAATGTATAAAAGTATGCTGCAAATTGTGAAAAAAGTCATAGTATAGTATGTCGAAAAACTTTCATGAAAAAAATGCTATATTATAGTATTTTAAAAAAACATCATCATGGAAAAACAGGCATAGGAGAGAGTATGTCAGGAGATTATTACAATAGAAAGTCAAAAAAGCGGGAAAATAAAATAGTTTCGTCTGTCAATAAATACCTTAAAAATAAGTCATAATATAGATTTTGAAAAAAACAACATAGCAAAAAAGTAATTGCATAATATGTCATCAAAATATCATAGTGTAGTATTGTGAAAAATGTCATGAAAAAGTCATAGTATAGTATGTCAAAAAATGTGAGAAAAAGTCAATGTAAAGTATATTGAAGAATGTCATGAAAAAAGTCATTGTATAGCATGTCGAAAAATGTCATGAAAAAAGTCATAGTATAGTATGTTGAAAAAGGTCATGAAAAAGTCAATGTAAAGTATATTGAAAAATGTCATAGTATAGTAAGTCGAAAAGAGACATAGTAATGTATGAAAAAATAGTCATAGTATAGTATGTCGTAAAGTATAAAAAAATGTAAGTATTTATAAAAGAAATGTAAGTTAAGAATGGCGAAAAAAGTTTTAGTAAACTATGTTGAAAAAAAAGTCAGTATCGTATGTCAAAAAAGATTTTAAAAAAGTCATTATAATAAGTAAAAGAAAGTCGGAAAAACTCAAAATATAGTATGTTCGAAAACATTAAAAAAGAAAGTCTAGTTTTTAATGTAAAAAAATACATATAATGACAAAAAGCCAAAATAAATCATACTATAGCATGTTAAAAAAAGGCATAGTATGGTATGTTGAAAAAAGTTTAAAAAAAGTAATTGTATATTATGACAAAAAAAAATCCTGGTATAGTACGGCAAAAAAGGAAAAGTACAGTTTGCAAAAAAGTTATAAAATAATTTATTGTATAGTGTGTTGAAAAAAAAGTCATAGTATGTAGAAAAAAGACCAAAAGAAATAACCCATTTTAGTATGTCAAAAATGATCATGTTTACTAACATGCATTACATCTTAAGAATGTGCCTCTTATGCATACATAACTTTCATATGAAATGTACCGAAGGTTTTCTCAAGGTCAAAAACAAACCTTCAAACTCATTATCTTGAGTTGGGAACAAACATATTTAAAGTGTTTTAAACCTGCTTGTGAATGAAGATATATCATTAAATAAAATGACACAGTTACCAGGACTTTTCATAAGTCATAAATGTTAACAAATATGTTGATGAGCACTATTGTTGTATTTCATCGTGAATAATGCATGCAACAAAACTAACTACATTATATTGTGTTTTAAACAACTTATCAAGTGTTATATATACTGTTTATAAATTATAAATAGGGTAGTTTAAATCAAAAGCATGACCAAAATATTACATATTCATTTTAAAGTTTAAATATTAATGAGTGTATCATGATGCGATAAGTCAACCCACCTCTGCTTCCATCAGCCTCAACAGGCATCTGATGACCAGCACTCCCAGGAGACACTGTTAGACTTCATTACATTATAGCCGTTAATTATAAATCTCCATCCAACTGGGATCTAATGGCCTAAATGTGGACTAAATGTGCTAACCTGGAAATGACAGTCCATTGTCAAACAGTGTAGAATAGACTGCACTCACTCACCAGCTCTTAATGAATTTGTTTCACAGCCTTTTCTTTGCTTTATTAAGAAAGATGACACTCAGATGATATGAGATTTGCATTAAGGGGATCATCTTTATTGCCCAAGAATCCACCTGAGAATGAAATACCACGGCACAGCTCATCCAAACAAAGCTTATTTGCATCCTTAAACATCTCTGTTGGCATAAGACATAACGTATATACAGCAAAAAGTACAGTACATACATTTAAACCGGCATATTGCTGCCGTCATCTTGTCACAAAAATATGCACATTATAGCGTCACAGTACTTTGAGTAAAATACAGAGAAAGACTTTTACTCACTGTACTGAGTTTCCTCTCGAGTTTAATCCCTTCATTTAACGGGTGCAGAAAAAAGACAAATTTCAGATATAACTACTCTTCACACAAAACACACTAACAGATCAACAGAGCGCCATCACCGGTTTCCCCAAATTTCATGGCTAAAAGGAAAAAAAATAGTGCACAAATTTCATCCTACACAGACATTCTACCATAGAAAGGACATCAAATGCCTCCCTAATCCAGATTATACAGTATGGCAGCCATTTTATATAGTTAAAGTTATATCTACGGGTCTACAACAACTCTACAACATTATGATCTTCAAGTACGCACTCCAATTATAATCATGTTGCCTCAAATTTCATGATATGGTATACATAGGTATCAGTGCTGTAGCAGAGAAGCTAGTAAAAAATGATTTTACAATTATATCATTTAAAAATCTTTAAAAAAATTATTATTCACTGTAATTGTTTTATATCTACTCTTCATTAATGCCACATTAGTAAATTAAAAAAAAAAGCAAAAAAAACAGCCACTTTTGAATAAATATCACTTTGCTGTCGTACGATTGTATAATGTATTATTAAGTACTCTTTCCCTGAAATTTTGCAACTAAAATCAGGAGGCTGGTTATTGTTCTGTGAGATGCTGATCACGTAATAGCTTCCCTTTAATCATTTATATTTGAATGTAGTGGATAGATAGATACTTTTGCCAGACACAACACAGCGGGGATGCATGTTTATGTGAATGTGTTACAGGCCACATCATATTATTGTGGACATATGCTGGTATTAATAGTTTGAGTCTTTACTCTTTGGCAAGACTTACCTCTTAGGACACATTTCAATTTTCTATACAAAAAAGACACAAACAAAATCAAATCAGTAAAAGGCTCTCTAAATGCACTAGAATGCAGATTAACAGGTTTCAAGATGGATGAAATAATCCATGAGGATCTTCAAGTATCAGGTGGTCTTTTGACGGAAGAAGCTCTACTTTTGGCATGTTACTGTAAATATCTCTAGAAGGCGCTTTCTTCTGCTTTAATGCTGTCCGTCTGTCCATCCGCCTTGGAAGCACGACCTTTTCGAAGCAGGTCAACGCGCCTAAATTAGTGTCAAACAGAAAAGATGACAATGTCCTCGTCGTCGAGACACTAGATCCTAATTTGACGTCCCCTTTTCAAACTTTTGTTTGGAGAAGGAGAGATGTCGCTCTAAAAGCGTTCCATCTGCCGAAACGCACTTCTCCGGCAGATTTGAAACTTTTATTTGTAAAAGCTGAAATGGACAAATACATGGTGTCAAACCTCACCATTACCCGTTATCCTTCACTTCCATGTCATCCTAACCCCCCTGCAGCGAGGGGTCCGGACAAAGCTGACGGCTGTCTGTGTTTCCGGGTCAGGCCTTGGCCTCCAGCAGTTCGAGGAACAGTTTGTGCATGGGCACGCGGCCGTCCTGTTTGATGCTGCAGAAGTGCTGGACAGCACGAGCGGCCGTCTGACGGAGGAGAGGGAGGGTCATGATCAGCTTGCCGGCCCGCCGAGCGTCCTCTGGGTGGTGGGTGGCCTCGTGGTCCTGAAGGGCCCCGTGGAGGACATCCTGGAGTCTCTGAACTGCCTCTAAGTCCTCAATTTGCATGGAGTCTGTCGGGAGAAATGGAATTTAATAATCGAGGTAGGGAGGAAGAAATGAAATGTGATAGACTTTTTTTTTTCTACAAAATAAAAGTAGAATTTCAAAAAAGCCTGATTGTGTTCTTAAAATAAGTTGCACCAATGGGAATGCTATTAGTGTGAAAGCATTTTGGACATATGAGACAAATTTAAATGTTGACCTGCTGGTGGCGCTATAAGAAAAGTCTGAGGATCAACAAAATAATGGGGACTATGACACATATATCTGTTTAAGGTTTTATTGTGCTGATACAGAGCCAAAGAGCAGGATACCTGAATTAGCGAGCGCGATAGCCTTGAGGACCACAAACTCCTCCTTCTCCAGCCCCATAGCTTTGTACTTCTTCACCAGCTGCAGGATGGCGTTGTTGAGGTCGAGCAACCCGGCGAGCTTCGACTGCTCCTCGTCCATGATGTAGTCCTCGGCGTACACCAGCTTGTCCTCCAAGACCAGCGAGCGGAACACCACTCTAAGAATCAAAATCTCCATCCAGCCGCTCTGCAGTAGACTCATCTGGTCAGCCAGAGAGAGGGAGGGGAAGCCTGGAGAGACGAGAGGATAAAAATGGAGCAGGTTATTGGGATGCAGAATAAACTGGGTTTGCAGTTTCAAAGGAGTGGGCGTGTAAGGTTTAACACATGTGTATTCAAAAAAGAAAGATCTAAATGGACAAGAATGCACATACCAGATGAGAAAATCAGAGATGTATTTAGGATCAAGGACGTTTAAGGCCTTATAAGTGAACATTTAAAACAAATAATTTGAAAACTAACAGGGAGCCAATGTAGGAAAGAAGGCAAGCAAAGGGTGGATGTGATCATGCCTCTTTTTCACAATAAAGAAGATTGAGCAGCAGCAGGAGACAGTGGAGGGAGCCCTGGCTGAACCTAGAGTACTGTTAAATTCAATAAATAAGCCAAGAATCAATAAAGGCATGTATAACTTTTTGTAGGTCAGCAATTGATTAACATTTTTAGAAATTATCTTTTTAAACATGACTTGACAAAAATTTGACTTGAGGTGATGGATATGATGGGAATGAACAGAATATCTTCAGATTTATCATTGAACATGTAACATTTAGCGACATCCAGGATTTAATATCAGAATGGCAAGTTGTGGGACTTGCTAGGCTGCTAGGATTTGAGTAGGAGCTCCGTCTCTCTTTCAGCTCAAGGATTCTTGGAATGAAAAACATTGAATATCCCTGTTCCAATAAATTATTCTATTTGGTTGCATTGTGGGAATTGTAGGATCAAGCAGACTGACCCACACTAAGGACAAAAAGTCAGGGTTTTGAATCCTCTGCTGCACAAATTCTTCTTTTAATCTGTCTCTAGCAAGTCTTTATTAATTCCCTAAACCCCCCCCCCCCCCAAGAAATGTCATTTCACAGAGTTTCCCACATTAATAATAATAATAATCATGATAATAATCATGGTCATTTGTATTCAACATATTAATATCATTGCTGGTACAGATTCCCTCATAAGAAGACCACATTGCAAAGGGCATAACAAAGGACAGAGGGAGTGAATAGGGGGTGAATTTAATTACACTCTGTGGGACACACCCACTTTGATTGACAATTACACCCCACAGGAGCATGATTAAACCTGGTCACGTCCCGCGCATAAACCCGCGTACACACACTCACACACACGTTTACTGTAATTAAAACAGATGATTTTATAGGACATGGGGTGGAGGGGGAGGTGTTTGTGTTTTTGACACCGTAGGTGATTGTTATCAGGATCCACTGCTCTTTACAATCACCACGGGAACATGAGTGGCGCCCATTTTCCCACTATCGCTCCCGGATTGATTGGAAACGCTGCCTGTGCACAATTTCATTGGTCGATAGGGATCAGTATTCAGGCACGGGACCATTGATCCGGGGCAGAGACCTGTTTGAGTGTGTGTGTGTGTGTGTGTGTGTGTGTGTGTGTGTGTGTGTGTGTGTGTGTGTGTGTGTGTGTGTGTGTGTGTGTGTGTGTGTGTGTGTGTGTGTGTGTGTGTGTGTGTGTGTGTGTGTTTAGCCCTGTGTGATGAAATTTCAGACAATATATTGATATATTTTAAGGGCAAATACAAGTTGAACCTTCAATAAAGAGAGAAGAGCATGTTTTAAAAGGGACAAGGTGAAGGGCACTGAGGGCGATGGGGAGTGATGACATTTAGGGAGAATTCTCTTTTACCAGTGTTTGTTGTATCATATCAACAGCCACACACAGCCAGTAACACCACAGTTGTCTTTAATACACACACACACACACACACACACACACACACACACACACACACACACACACACACACACACACACACACACACACACACACACACACACACACACACACACACACACACACACACACACACACACACTTGACAGCCAACTCGCAGCAAAGACTCATAACGGCCAAAAGCAAAGAGGGCAGTTGGTCTTTAGCCAGCTCATCTGCCAGTCTGGCCCTCAGACTTCAGACCACATCACCATCAATCTGCCTGATAGAAGCGGACGCAGAAGAGGGGGAGCGGCCAGGACAGTTGCCCCATCATACTCACCTCCCCCTGGGCCAAGAACTCAGATGGCCCAGGCCACTTTTGCCCAGGACCCTGGTTCTCCCAGCGATGGGGGCCTTGTGGCCTGCCACTCATCCAGAGCTGATGTGACATGGCCATTACGCTGCTAGAAGGGGGGGGCAGTCTTTTTTTAATATCCATTCTCTGTGTTTGTGTCTTCTATCTACCTTTTTTTTATCTTTGTCTCGTGTTAGTTGAGCTGTCGCGGTCTCTTTTACCTCCTCAACCTGCTCCTTGAATGATGCTCATTGTCCCTTCCTTTCATTACGTCTGCTGTCACTCGTTTTTTTTCCATTATTATCTTTTCCTTCATCCTTTTTGTCTTTATCTGCCCTATTCTTTCTCTGCCTCCCTGCCTCTGTCTTTTTCTATTAAACTGAAAAAGCAAAAATTCCCTGTCACTGGGAGAACAATGTTTTCAGGCAACAGTGTCATTTTGTTAGCCAAAAAAAACCAGTTAATATATTCTAATGAATAATTGTCTGTAAGGCTCAAACTCACAGTTTATTCTCAGCACAGATAAAAGCTATTATGTTTTTATTATTATATTATTATTATATATTGCCTCTGTGTATTTCTTTTCTCCGACCAAATTACATCCTTCTTTGATTAATAAATTTGAGTAGATTATTTTATTTTTTTAGGTATTAAATTTTGTCTGACAAGCGACAAAAATATATCATGTTTTGTAATGATTACAAATAATGGAAAGCTAATTCCAGTTTTTGTAGACCAGTGAACGTTATGTTATTTATATTTATAACTGATCAAGGAATTACTTGTCAATTGATTGCAACAAATCTTATATGTTTATGCATGCTTATTTGCTTTCTTGTCAAGAGTTAGATGAAAAGATTGATAACACGCTCGTGTTTGTCCATTGAATAAGAAGATACAATCAGCAGCCAGTTAGCCTAGCTTAGCATAAAGTCTGGAAACGGGGAAACCGATAGCCTGGCTCTATCTGAAGGTTGTTAAACAGCTTACTGTATATTTATTTCAGCGGTTTCCTATTGTGTCCAGTCTGTATGCTAAGCTAAGCTAACCAGCTGCTGGCTCCAGCTTCACATTGACAATACAGGCATGAGAGTGGTATTGATCCTCTCATCAAACTCTCAGCAATTAACTGACACTGATGAACAGTAACAAGCTGCCTGCTATGGACAGGTCGTTAAAAATCCTCTCCTCCTTTTGTTAAATGGATGTCAATGGACGGTCCTGATCTATTTTATTTGCCTTAACTTGACCGATGGAAATGCACCTTTTGTTGTATTTTATTTCGTTTTTAGTGACATTTCATAACTTTAGGTAAAATTAGCTTGACAGTTGAATGGATACATGTCTCCCTCTCGCTCCTTCCCCTCTGGTGGGTATCTTCTGTGTGTACGGTCGCTCTCCGAGCATAACCCTCCACTGGCAAAGGGCTACAAATACACCCATCAGTCGGACTCCGTCTGTCTCGTGCGCTGACAGTAAAGAGCCGTCAACGGGAGAGAAGAGGCAGACAGCAACGGCCGAGGGGGGTAGAGGAGGGGGAGGAAAATGTCTTTCTTTTCTGACAGAACAATGGAAGTGCTGATGAGGGACACCAAACACCAGCACACACTAATGGTTGCTTCATGTACACTTTGTAGGAAGAAATACAGGGCCAAATATAGTAGAGATACAAGCGCGCACACACACACATACCTGCTTTGTTTGTTTTGTAAGCATTTCAGAGATAGGACATCAACAAAAAACCCAGGTGTTTCCCTGGTGATGTTTTGGGTGTGGATAACCACGGCTGATAAAGCAGTCACGGCTTCAGTTAGAGGAAAAGAAGACTAATGGTTATTCCTTGAGAATAATGATTCATGTCATTATTGATTAACTAATAAATTGCTGGTTGAAACTTTGTGGTCTGCGCTAGAATTTAAAATTAATTACTGGGATTTCTGAGGTTTGTAATGAGCCATCCACTGCTAGACCACCACTTTTAATTAGTAAAATGACAAAAACTAATTAATATGCCCATCGCAACTCACTAAAGCCCAAGGTTACATCTTCAAGTTGCTTTTTTTTGTCAAACTTACAGTCCAAAACTCAATTGTATTCAGTTTAAGATCATAAAATAACAGTCATTTCGAGAAAAAGCAGCCAATCTTCACGTTTGAGAAGCTGGATGCAGCAGATTCGCTCAATAAATGGCCCTAATGATAATCATTTATCATTTAGACCAATTAATTGTTTGTTATTTTTGCCAAAAGATATAACGTCCTTAATTTGCTGCTTTTCTGTTTTACACTGTTTTAAACTGTTTTAAAACTGAATATTATTGGGTCTTTGGACTGTTGGTCGATTAAAAGTAAGACGTCGACTTGTGCTTTGTAAGATTGTAATGGTAAAGAAGAAATGTGTTTTTCAATGGATGAAAACACACATGTGAAAGTGCTTCTTCCTAAGTGCTAGTGCTGCTTTTCAATTGTGAGTGCTGTAAAGGTCTCCAAAGCCAAGTATCAAAAAGCAGACCAGCAAACCTCTGTTGCCACCGCATAAGATTACAACCTCCGACATAGCTGCATAGCAGCGTTTTAATCCCACTAAGCTGTCAGAATGCACTTCCCCTCTCCTTTCCACCCTCTCATCCAATGGAAAAAAAAAAAGTAGACATCCCTTCTGCTGTTCCTGTGTCAGAGGAGACGTTAAGTGTGTTCCAAGTGTCAGGAGGATTTCCGTAATTCAGAGGCGGCCGCGGCCCAGGAAATGAATTAAAACTTCCAGGTGGCCACTGGTCATCTGGTTGATATATTAGGAACAAACATTGGTCAGCAAGGACAAGGCAGACAGAGGCACACACACACACGCACACGCACACACACACACACACACACACACACACACACACACACACACACACACACACACACACACACACACACACACACATAGAGGGTGACAGATAACACACAGCCGCTCCAACATGCCCTCACTCCTCTGGGCATCTTGGCAACCACAAGTCACAACAGTCTCGTCCTCTGATCAGATTATAGACTTAATGTGAGCCAATGCGTGCGGTGGAGTGAACCGATCGTACCTGGGATGTGTTTGGCCCAGCCGATGTTGACCACCAGCTCTCTGTCAGCCAGATCGCACAGTGTGGTCAGAGCCTTGATGTCGCTCTCAGGTACAGTGGGGTCAGGCATGGCGAAGATGCCCTCTGGCTCGGCCACCAGCAGCAGAGACACCACTTTGTTTTCTACCACACTGCCAACAAAGTCTGAGAGAGAGGGAGAGCGTCAAATTAGATTTTTAAAATTATCATTAGCACCTTTATTTAATCATTATGTATAATATAACTAGTTGATATAGCCCGTTACACAAAATAACATGCACACAAACATCTTCAGAAACAGATATTGAATCAAAAGGGATACATTGTTCCTTTATGGGTTAAGGAAAGCTAAATAAAACTAAATAAACCATTTGAAACCTCACAGGATAACCCCCAAAAAATATCTTAGCTCATGAAATTCTAAAGTTTGAAGATAAATGTATCCATTCAAAGCGTCCCATGGCTTAATTCCAAAACTACAGTTGCCGTTGATTATTGCCAATTTATAAGCAAAAACAAGCTAAAAAAATGATTAAGTGTTAGGACAGACAACATCATAGAGAGCATGATTTT
This sequence comes from Anoplopoma fimbria, assembly GCF_027596085.1. Classification (NCBI taxonomy): domain Eukaryota; kingdom Metazoa; phylum Chordata; class Actinopteri; order Perciformes; family Anoplopomatidae; genus Anoplopoma; species Anoplopoma fimbria. The sequence goes on from NC_072466.1 coordinate 7,126,810, forward strand.
TTTCTGTTTTGAACTCAAAGACCACGACACAGATAAAACTAGAGCCTGTAATATCTGAAATAAAGGAATCCATTAACCCAAAGTGACTACTGCTTTTGTGTGTTCACTTACATGTTTTTTTCTGAGGCAAGGAGTTCTGTGGGTGCAGATACGGGCTGTTCTCAGAATCTATTCTCCTCTTGTACTTCTGTCTGCCACCTCGAACCCGGTCCAAACGCACACCTACACAAACACAAACACAAACATGGAAATTGATTTAAATGATGCAAATGATTTGGTTTAACAGTCCCACACTCTAAATATATGCACTTGATCGTCCTTAAATCACAGGGTGAAGTCACTCACACGCACAAAAAAAATAGCTAGTCATAACTTTCAGTAATTTCATTTTGACCAATAGATTATTAATTAGTATTTCAATAATATTATAATTATTATTACAAGTATTCGGTTTAAGGATTTTAAAAGGCATCTTGATAATGAAATCACATAGTGTAGCATTCTGTGGATTTTTAACAAAGTAAAAGCAAGAGTAATCAAACAAGTCATCATATTTTCATTAGCAAAGTGACTACGGTTCAAACAGGTAATCATTTATCAGAAAAATGCTTTGTATTGAACCCGGTTAATCATCAGGTTGTCGTCCAATCATCTGCTCCCGTGTCTCAACGGCCCCAAGGAGACGTGAACGTGACATGTCTAATGGCGGCACAGCAGCATGCACCCTGTAACACGACACCGAAGAACTTCAGAGCAGCCGATGACAACTGCTCATCTTAACGAGCATTGTGGTAGCCTCGTCACCACGGTGATGGGGATTTAAGAGCGTGGTTGGTGTGTGTGTGTGTGTGTGCGTGCACAAGGGGGGGTAACACTTAGCACTGAGAGTAACAGTCACCAGGTGTATCTCTAAAGAAAATGTGTCCAGCGAGGGTGAACGTGACTCGGGGAGCCTTCAGTAGTGGTGTTGGGTTACCTGATCCACACAGAGGCCATAGTGACCCTGAATAGACCTATTATGGCACTCTGAGGGTATTATTCGCCCACTTGACACCTCACGGAGACACTTCATCCCTTTGAGCCCGCTGCCTGCTGTACTTATTCTTACTTGTGCAGATATTTATGGAGAGCATGCATGAACATCCACATTAAATAACATAACGTCCTTTTAATCAGGCGTGTGACAGATCTGGTAGGGTTGAAAGGGTTCTTCGTGTTTTTTTTTGCATCGTTGGTTTGAAAAGCTATTTTGTGTAGTTAGGACATTAAAATAACAACAACTTTATATAATTTCTGTTTTATTGGTTAATGTACCATGAACAGAGATAGGTTAGATGTGAAGAGGTGGCCACTAATAACAAAGACATAATATGGGAACGTGGTCCGTGACCTTTGCTGTAAGCCAGCAGGATCTTCCACAAGACTACCGTATTTTCCGCACTATAGGGCGCACTGGATTATAAGGCGCACTGTCAATGAATGGTCTATTTTCGATCTTTTTTCATATATAAGGCGCACCGGACTATAAGGCGCATTAAGCGAAACAAAACAGTCAGTCAGTCAAACTTCCTCCACTTCCGTACCATTGATTCATTAACGTTGAATTCTCTCGCAGCTGCTCTATTCCCATGTTCTACTGCGTGACTGACAGCCTTGAGTTTGAAGTCCGCGTCGTAAGCGTGTCTCTTGAGGAGCCATGTTGGGTCCTTATACACACACACTGTAATATTATGGTGAAGCACAGTATGTATTACTCCGTGACGCTCCTGACTACGGTGGCCGTAATGCTGCTGCGGTGCGGCTTTGTAGTTTACTAAGTCTACTAAAACATGTTGACAGAGCGCTGTGTACCACACAAAATCGCTTCGAGGTCAGTAAGCACAACCAGAATTAATCCATATATAAGGCGCTCCGGATTATAAGGCGCACTGTCGTTTTTTGAGAAAATTAAAGGCTTTTAAGTGCGCCTTATAGTGCGGAAAATACGGTACTATGAAATCTCATGCTGAGATGTTGAAGGAATATTTATTTCTACATTAAAAGGTGGACAATTTTGACAGGTAGACACATGCAAAGTCCTTTACACTTCTGTATGTAAGCATATGGATCCTAAATGAACAAAGCATTTTCTGCAAAACGTATTTTTCATAAGGGAATTCTGTATTGGAGTTTCTCCTCTAGGCTCTTTTTACTGGTTTGAAGTGCCTCAATTGAAGGAAAGTGATGTGACTTATTTCACTGTACCAATCAGGACAATGGATAGTTGAATCCAAGTCCAGTCCAGAATCTTTAATATGTAACTATGAATCCAGAAAACATAAATTGTAAGCCAGTCCAAGGCAGAAAATGTAATGTGCTGGTGTTTTAAAATGATCTTACACTTATTGTAATCAAGATAAATGTGACAATTTATCATCATATAGATTTAAGATCATATCGTCGAGACCTACTTTTGGTCAAATGATGGTAAAATGGGTAGAATAAAAAAGTATGCAGATTTTGGGCTAAGAGGAAATAGTGAAGAGCTTGTAAACAAGTAAATAAGTGACGAAATAAAGAAGAGATTGGTCCGGCAAACTCAATACCTCCGTGTCACGGGGGGGCAAATAGTAAGTGTGTATTATCCGGGGCACTTGGCAGGTGGCACTCCGAGGTGCCGGATGAGGGATGAGGGCGCTTACTCGTGAATCAGATCAAACACAAACTGCTGGCAAACACCGGATTAAATCAAACTACTTTGGTCACTTGATATTGAAGAAAGGTATGTTTTATACGGGTCTATTTGTGTGTGTGTGTGTGTGTGTGTGTGTGTGTGTGTGTGTGTGTGTGTGTGTGTGTGTGTGTGTGTGTGTGTGTGTGTGTGTGTGTGTGTGTGTGTGTGTGTGTGTGTGTGTGTGTTGGCGCTCAGGTCTGACAGTTATTCAAACACACACATCAGAGCTAAGTGTAACTCTTCACAGTGGAATGTGCTGACAACAAAAAGGCCCAGAATAGCTTTTGGTGGATAACAGACACACAAACCTCCTCCCTGTTCGATAAACACGGACTACTCAGACATTGATCTATTTTTTGCGGCTTTCATCACTCGGCCGTCTTTCGAGGGTGTCTGGATCTTCACATGGGAGGCTTTACAGGTTCCCAAAACGCTCACAGAGCAGCAGGATCAGGAACACGCACATCTAGCCACTGATCCGGACTGATCCAGGTTAACGTGTTCCTTGGCAGCAGTTCCTCCTCGCCTCCATCACTGCTGCCATCACCGGCATGTGTTCAGTACAAACAACCCTGCGCTTCTCAAAGATTGTGACAAATGTACACAACGCTACTGTGGCGTTACATTCCCCGCACACTGCTTCTCAAATGAAAAAGGATTTGGAAAGTTGGCACACATAGTCCATCCGTTCTTTTTCTCAGAAAACAGATTAACACGCCTGAGACCAAATACCTTCACGCAGCAGGAAGTGGAGATGAAGGAGGGATACAGAAGAAGAGGATGGTATTTTACAGAGGAATTGTTGCACCACTGACCGTATCTCTTAGAAGCATAAAACATTAAAACCCAGAATCACAAAATGACATCTGTATGATAAACTGTATTTTTTAAATGTTGCGTACATTTGGCCAACATACACGTTTTAACTGCCCTTAGGAGCAACAACTACTGTAAGACTGAGCACTAAACAGGGCTTAATCAAAACACGTCCCGAGGTCTATATGTCTTTTAGCCGTGTATTTAATACGGCTCTGACTCTCCCCATTAAACCTCACAGCTCCTCCGTCTCAGCCTTTACTGCGGCCTCTCCGGGGGGAAGAGGGGGCATTACGAGACACGATGAAGCGCGTTACGAGGGCGCTTACGACGGGAGTTACGAGGGGCAGTTCGCATTTCACGGAGGTCCAGGAATCCCACAAGGCATCTGGAGGAATTTACGAGGGGGGAGGGAAAGCAAAAGGGATGGTGGCGAGGGGAGAAAGGGGGTTGAGAGGAGGACTGGGATGTGTGGATGCCCCTACACTATTAAAAGCAGCTAATTTAGAAAAATGGCAGACACACACAGTCCATCACAAAAAAACACACAGAGGTGTGTGCATAAATGTGAGAGCGGGCTGACATGTGTTTAAACAAACTCATATACACGTACTGATACGCGTGTAAAGATGCAATAACTGTGTGTGTCCATAACTCACAAACACACATTTAGGAACACGGCAGCAATAAACAGATGCTGCTGTGTGTTTGGAGATGAGCAGGTGGGATTAAAGGATCATTCGAGTTTATCACAACTGGGATCGTATTTTCATGGTTTTAGCCTCCATTTCTATTGGTTACGATAACATTATATGTGTGGTAGTAATTGCTGAGATCAGGGAATATGGCGACATCACCACAATAAAGTCTGACAGCGCAAAAAAGTAAAAAACAAAGTCAGTTGATCAGTGGGCTGGGCTGCATGGAGAAAAATAAATATGACCAAATATCTTCATATCGATATTCCAAAAATATTATAGGGTTAACCAATGGTGCTTTCACAATGAGATCTTTTGCTAAACAACATTCAGTAACATAAATGTTGTTGTAATGTGTGTTGTAATAATGGCCTAGTGGGTAAAGCCAATAATAATGAAAACTAGAAAACTCTTACTGTATTGCAGCCTTTGATTCAGGAAAAGACAACTTATGCCTTATTACAATATTCAAAATCTGAGACAATTTCTAGTCTCATATTGTGATATCCATACTTAAAAACTTAAAAATAAACTGTGTGACCTTATTGTCTGCTAACTGACGATTTGAACAAGCTGAAGCAAGCATTTCCCCCTTTCTTCCATCTTCAATAACTGTTCAATGAATGAAATGGCGTAAATGCTTCTTCACATTTACTATCCCTTTGTTCTAAAATTGTAGCTGCCACACACTCAAACACACATGTTTTAAATCTTCTCCCGTCTTTATTATCATCTGGAGGCCCCTACACAGCATGCAGCAAGTGGCCGGTACAGTATGAGGTCTCTAATGTTTTCCTTTTTGAGTCACTTCTAAATCTGGACTACAATATGTCACCAGACAGGCACACAGTGAGACTAAAGGAGCACCTGATCGCTGTCACAGATTCTCTGTGTGGTATGTGTACATGTCACCACTGTTAGTCCATATTTCACACCATATGTAATGAACTTGTGCAACATAGAGATTAAATTGGCTGTACAAAAGATTAGGGGGAGCAACTAACTTCAAATCTCATTATCAATTAATCTGGCTGATTATTTTCTTAATTATAAAATATCTAGAGTATCAGAAAATTGTGAAAACTCAGTTTCTTAAACATCAATCAAAGAACACTAAAAATATCACATAAAACAGAAAAAAAGAGGAAATCTCCACATTTTAGAGGATTTACATGAAAAATAACTTTCACTATTGATCTATTATCAAAATAGTCGGCGACTACTTTTTAGTAGATTTATTGTTGCAGCTCTACAAAAGATGTTAGAAAGCCCACGAATGATTTGGTGTATTTTGTAACCTTCATTTAGTCCATGCATGGGTATAGATATAGTTTAGAAGGACACCATTGTGTCTATAATTCAGATTCTGAAATAAATTCTTAAAAAACGTTGTCCAGCTCAATGCAATAAACTGGTTTAGTAAGGTTAATTGTCGCGTTCTTATTAAATTTCCTTGTAAAAATGTATCTCAAACATTTTATTTAGACGTTCCTACATTTTTATTTTCGTAAAGTCTCATCCCACTAGTTCCTAGCAATGACTTGCTGCATTATCTCAGTAGCTGCTGCACATTTGCACAGAAACACAAAGGCAAATTTCGGAGTGTTTCTGAGAAACACTGGTGAAGCAAAGACTGACACAATTGAACAGTTAGTAGACTTCTCCTCCGTCTAAAAGACACAGCTATGAATTGTTCAGCCTTGTGTTTACTACACACACAAAGACCTACACACACACACACACACACATCACACCTGGCACGAAACGGCTGAGGTTTAACTGTCAGAGGTTTTAGGTTTCACTGGAGTCTACAGAAGTACGGTACATGCCGTCGCCAGTTTATCAGGTGAGACGTATAGAGAATCTCAGCCGGTATTCAGGGTGATGTTTCCAGCAATGCACAACATAGATATTGACAGACAACATAGACTTGTGTAAGCCTTCACTCTCTGGGTGCTTTTTTTCCTTCTAAACTGTCCAAAGGATGAGGTTTGAACTGCTGCCAAGGCTACTAACCGATCAATCCCAGAAAGAGCAACTCAAACAATGTTTTGACCCGGGTCTAAAAGTGATTTTTGGTGTATAGCTGACCTTCTCTCAACATGCCCACGGACAGACATTTCACGAATCGACAGGCCTGGCAGGATTTCCTCCTTCTCTTGGTGATTTCACATTCATTGGACGCCGGGCAGCTGTAGTCAATGTTACCTGGAGGAGAACAGAAGAAGATTAAAAAACATTTATCAAAGTCGCAGTGATGCAATAGTTCAACATTACTGTTCATGTTTTCATTTCATTCTGATTTAGTCAAAAGGTACATTTCACTAAAATGTGTCACGGCACAAAATCTTAAAGGGGCACTCCAATGATTTAATATTGTACTTCCATAAAGTTAAGGGACTCACAAGAGTCAGATTTAAAAAAGAATGGTAATTATTGAAGCAGCCAACGCAGGGATATCCTGTCTTTTATTTCCTGGTGTGGGTCCTTCAGTAGTGTTCCCCGAAAAACACACGATCCTACACTTCCCATAATGCACCTGGAAAGAGTCTCTCATTAGACTGGCCCTGCTTGGTAAATACTCTCACCTTTTAAACTCTACACCTCCAGTTTTTTACGCCTGAGGCTTTCTGTTAATAACTTCGTAATCTCAAACAGAAACTGAGATTACCCTGATGACATCACTATGACATCATCAAGGGGATTTTCTCAGATTTGGCAAAACTCCCTCCAAGCTACAAAGGACATTATACAACTGTTTTCACAGGCTGTGAATATCTCCCCATGACATGAAAACTGATCTCCGTGTGTAAAATCAGTGGAGGGCACCTTTAAAGTATTGAGAATAAACATTATACTTTGTGATTTGTAAAACATTAAAAAAAAATCATCATTCAGTTACTCAGTGCAATCCCATATAAAAGCACGCTTCCGACACCTAATTGGGAGTAATGTGCGTTAAGCCCGATGGCGTTCAGCCAGTCGCAGGCGCTCTCAGCTGCCACCTTCGATCAGAAACAGGAAGTATCTGATGCGCCAGACATCAGATCTCCCCGGTTTGAAGTGACAGCGGTTCATCCTGTTTGCCCTTTGAACCCATCTACAGTCGCCAAACCCTCTAGAGGCCCGAACACGGCTGTGTCCTCAACCTGGGCCGCGAGCCCACAGAGCACCAGCCAATCCTTTTAAAACACCCACACTGCATGCTGCTTCCTCTGGTCTTTTAGGGGTGAAGGGAAGGTGCAAACACTCAGTACCATATGTTATCTGAAGCTTTAAAGCTTAAACTCAAACATGTTGACTATATACACCATGCACTGAAAGTTTAACCGCATATCAGCTGTTTGCAAACAGGTCTTTATTTTCTGCAGCTTGTGAGGAAGGGGGCGGAAGCTGTGAGTTAACTGATCGGGTTTTGTTTATACCAAAACAAAGTACTGCATCTGCACCATGTTTCTAGTAAAACAGGTTAATATGATGCAGGAAGGCATTACCAGACATGCACACTAAACTCTGTTACTAAGTATGAAACTGAGCGTGGAACCTGCGCCTGAATGTGTGTGTTTTGTGTGTGTGTGTGTGTGTGTGTGTGTGTGTGTGTGTGTGTGTGTGTGTGTGTGTGTGTGTGTGTGTGTGTGTGTGTGTGTGTGTGTGTATGTTGTCTCTCTCTCTTACCCTGGATGGTCCTCTTGAAGAAGGCCTTGCAGGCTTCACAGGAGGCCACACCGTAGTGGTAGCCCGAGGCAACGTCGCCGCACACCAGACACACACGCTTGGCCACCGAGCCCAGCATGTATTCACACTTCACTTGGCTTTCTTCCTCCACAAACATCCTGGATAAAGGTGCAGAGAAAGAGAGGAATGGAGGGAGGAGAAGGGGGGACGCATTAAGAGGAATGTGCTCAGATAGTAAGAGTACTTCCGTTTAAACACACACAAAATAAGAGGACAATACGTCGCATGCACCAACCTATTTGCTGCTGTATTGTTGGTCAACCCCGCTGTGTGACCGTAGAGGCCTGGAGAGTCCAGCCCATTGCTGTGATTGTGATGGCCTTTGACCAGGGCCCCGTAGCTGGAGTTGGTGTCCGACGAGGAGCTTCCAGGACTGGGCTGGGCCGGGCTGACGTCCCCCTGAGAGCTGGGGCTGGAGGGTTCACGCTTTATTGTGGAGGGACAGGTGGGGTCCAAGCCCCTCACTGACATCCTGCCCAGATGTCTGGAGAAGAGGGAGGAAGCATTTTATTATATATGATGGGATATGCGTCATATTGTTATACATATTCATGATGGGGAGAGATTTGACTTTCAGGTCAGCTTTATATAATCAGTCACCTTGGTATTGCTATAAATATTAATGACTGGCTAGTTTTATTAAGTCAGGCATAATTAACACAGATTGGAAAAAGCATTACGATTAATACATGAATTCATATATGCATTTTCAAAACCACATACAGAGCAAAAAGCTCATGATATTTCTTATTTTCAACTACACCCTTTTTTTCTTTCATCAGTCTCCGGTTGCCCCGAGGACCTCTGCCTCTCAATCACCACGCCCCTTCATTCATGCATCCATCCATCTCAGTCTCATCTAAACTGGCCGTTTGTGATTTCCAATCCCCCACATATGCAAAGCTACTGTCCATTATACTGCTTTGTTTTTAAAGAAAGGGATAGCTTAAGCAAACATAGGGAAATATCCAAGCCAGTAATCATCTGCTTCATCTTGGCCATTATGTTCAATCCAGACATGGTCATCTTTCTCGACCTATTGTCTCTTTGTGTGTCTCAACATTGTCAACTTGCCAAGCATTGAAGCCTACAAGTGCTAACATGTTGTTACGACAGTTAACAACTTTTATCTACATTCAGGTAATGTTAAAATAATCCGTTGATTGACACATGAACAAATGCTTTGTGGTGCAATAACTGAGATAAAATGTAAGTACTAGTTCATTTTTATTACGTATTGTGCATGGACAGCCAACCCCCAAACTAATTAAAAGGACAATAAAGAATGGTTTCAAGAACAACACACCTCGCTTTTCTGTTGGTAATATTAAAACACAGACAAAACTACATCCATGTCTTGTGTCTTACCATTGCTAACATGTTTTTAGAAGTATTGTCTGTGAATACATCCATTATAATGGCTCAAAATAAATTCTCCTGCATATTAAAGTGTGTATCATCACTTTATTATTGGATCAAGATGTGACTACAACAGACTCTCTGTCGCCATGACGAGGAGAAAAAAGCATCTGAGACCAGCTGAGGTGTACACCAAGCTCACAGGCATGTGATATCCACACACACACACACACACACACACACACACACACACACACACACACACACACACACTCATCGTGGCGTCAGTCGTTCATGTGTGGATGTAAAAATAAAAACCATAGGCTGCCACTTCTCTACGCACACTTCAGATCATATGATCAGGAACATGTTGAAGCTCCACACACACACACACACACACACACACACACACACACACACACACACACACACACACACACACACACACACACACACACACACACACACACACACACACACACACACACACACACACACACACTTTCATATACACTTACAGACACGTTTTAAAGCAAGTGTCTTCATAAACACCCTGACACATACTGGCATGCAACTGTTTGTCGCCAGGCCAACTTTAAAAAGACCCCTGCTGTCTCACTCTCTGACACACACACACACACACACACACACACACACACACACACACACACACACACACACACACACACACACACAAACACTCTCACACTCACACTCACACACACACAGTATCACCCACTCTAATCTTGGCCTGGTGAGGTGGATGTCCAATTCAGTGTGTTTCCTGCCATGTAAATCAGCGTGTTCGCTCGGCCACAAGTCATTTGGTAGGCAAAGAGACTGGCTGCTTTTAACCACCTCCAGAGTAAACCATGGGCACGCGCTATTGAGCGCTCTACAAACCCACAAACACAGACACGCGGACGCACAGTAAGAGACGGACTGACAACAAGATACCAACAGAGCCCACAGCAGACTTAAGAAAACAACGCAACTATAGCAGCATAATCAGTATCTGCTGTCTTAAGTAGGGCTAGCATCAATTTCATTTTTCGTCTCTTATGGGCAGTGCAACAATTGTCATGTTTTGGCAAACACTCTAGTAAACATTTGGCTCTTTACACAGCAGACACACAGCAACACTAGCATTTTGTCGCTATTCTGGCCATCTGGCAAATGTAAGTCCAGTGTTTATTCAAATGTTGTCACTTTTTCATTGAAAACTGCTACCCTCTGTGTCCTGAGAGATGTGAGTGAATCAAAACAGTGAAGTTGTGGACCCTAAAACTAAAAAACAACAAGACTACAGGAGATTAAAAACCCTGGAGGTTGGGGTGGTGTAAATTTGCAATGGGTTATTTGCATTACACTGAGTTCTTGATCCGTTTTACTTGGTGCAGCTTTAAACATTTGTTTTTTTAGAAAAACATTCCTTAAGATACGGTAGCCAAAAAATCTGATGTTGTCATTTCAACAACAATGCCCGAATTTTAAGCTGAGTCTTAATCCCCCCCAAATGTGTACCTCTGTAACCAATTAACACAACATATTAACCCCCCCTACCTCCCCGTTGCCATCTCCCACCTCTCCAATCCACTTTGAAGACTATAAAAAAAGAGTACAGTGAGGAGATGTTAGGCTCACTGGTTTACTTATTGGCTATCCATCACAGGCGTCCATATTGCTGTGTCAAGTCCCTGACACATACAGAGTGAGATATACTTTGTGCTCTCCTATTATAATGCATCACGGGGAGGAAGACGAGGAGGAGGAGGAGGAGGTGGAGGAGGAGGAGGAGGAGAGTGGGGGGTTTGGTGTTTTGCTTTTCATAATGAAATGGCATTAGTGATCAGATGTGATGTAATATTCACTCTGACAGATTACTAATCTACAACTCTACATAAAAGCCCATCAAAAGGCGGTTGGTGCAGCGGCATGCAGCGGGGATAAATCAGGGAGTATGTGTTTGTGTGTGTGTGTGTGTGTGTGTGTGTGTGTGTGTGTGTGTGTGTGTGTGTGTGTGTGTGTGTGTGTGTGTGTGTGTGTGTGTGTGTGTGTGTGTCAATGGGTATTCAAAGTTATCGTACCTTTCCCCCTTTGTGTCCCAGAATCCAAAACAACCCTAATTGCACCTTGGCAAACAAAGGCCAAAATTCACCGTGAAACGACGGGGAGACAGACAGAGAGAGAGGAAGAAGAGAGGCGGGAGGAAATTAAAAGAGAGGCAGACAGATAGAGGGAGTGTGAAAGAGCCGGGGAAGAGACAGAAAAGAAAAGGGGGGGGGGGGGCAGTCCTGAAGCTCATTAACCTGGGGGTGTTGAAAGAAAAAAGGGAGAAGGCAACACTCACTTCCAAATGAGCAGAGTCATAATGCAGACAATGACCCAACGGAGGGAGGCGGGAAGGAGGGAGGGAGGGAGGTAGGGAGGGAGAGTGAGTGAGAAGAAAACAAAAAACAAGAAGGAGAGATATAAAGAAAAGCAAAAGCAAATCTTCAGGCTTCGGGGAAGTGAAAATAAAAAGCAAAAAAACCACCACTACTACTACTGACTAACCTTTTAGCCCTAACCCCAACCCAGAGGAGCAGATATTTAGGTCAGTGGGGTCTCAGTAGTGTTTTTTTGTTTTTTTTGTACTAATGAGCCAGTAGGAGATGAGCAGGGATCAGTGGCACCCCAGGCCAGCCCGTAAGAGCCTTAGTCAGGCTTTGGACGAAGCTGTTAGCACGGAGATGAGGTGCCGGCAGCTGGGGCTTTGGACCCTGCAGGCTCTGGAAACATGGATAGCGTGCCATACATGAGGATCATCTGCGGCCATCGCTGCCTTTTCTCCCATTCTTTATCAGGCTGCTTCTGTCACCAGAGATCAGCCGACCTGTACGTCCACAAACGTCTGCTCGTCTTCTGCATCACTGTCTTTTTTCTTTGTTTTTGTCTTCCCATCTTTCTCTGCTAGAGGATGTTACTTTCAATCCCCAAAATGCTTGATGAGGTTTTCTTTTTCCCTCTAAGAGCCAAGTGATTATGCCACAGCTGATAAAAGCGCAGCAAGTGATGATAATGAACATGATTTTTTCTTATGATTACAGAAAAGGAAGGCAATCAGAAAGCTGTCCCGGTGGTAATCAAACAGCTGCTTTCACAGGCGTTTGTTTGCTTTGTGCGTGACGGGAAGGTTTTTTTTCTTTGGATGACACAGGCTTTTTTTTCTCAAACTGGTCTAAACCCATTCACCCTCAACAAACAGTCTGAACAATGTCAACTGTAAGCAATGCAAACAAGCCTCCACACCTGAGAAATGTTCCCTTCTAAATGTCCCCAAAGCACAAAGACAGAAACTTTATACTACATTTTTATTTACACAAATCTGTTCCTATTATACCTCAATAGAGCTGAAAGGATTAGTCAAACAATTTATTAATTAATCTACAGAAATAAAAAGGATGATAAATATTTTGATTAGCAATTAATAGTTTGAGACATTTTTAAGCAAATATAACATTCTCTACTTCCATATATTGAATTGTGAAGTCTTTCTTCTTTTCTGTGTTTTATATCTTAGTTAACTTAATATATTTTGGTTTTGATTGTTGATTAGACAAAACAAGCAATATTTAGATGTTGTCTCGGGCTTAAGGAAAGCTGGACGAGCGTTAATTACTATTTTCTGACATTTTATAGACTACAGGGTGAATTGATTAATCCATAAAAAATAATCTGATTAAATGCTGCAAGATTAAGAAAACACTGCAAGCTTTGAACTGGTAATTAAGGGCAAATATTTTTACCGGCTTAATTCAAAAAGAGATAAATCAAAAAACACAAGGATGCTTTGAAACGTTGTGGCATTCCTTTACAAGACACAAGAGTCAGAAAACAGTGTTTTTAGTGCATAATTCCTATGCAGCACAAGCAGACACATTAAAGTCCTAAACACACACACACACACACACACACACACACACACACACACACATGCACACACACACACACACACACACACACACACACGTATGTACACACACGCACACACACACAATGTCCCACAAATCAAACATAAAAGAACATTTTATCTCATTCAGGACCTCATAAAATAGCAGTCAGTCACTGAACTTTCACACTCAATTCTCCGTCAGCTACACCTGTGTCACACTATGAGTACACACTTCTTGCTCGGTGCAGTCATTCTGAAAGGTGAAGGTACTTACCCTGTGTCAGAGTGGTAGGTGAAGCACTCCGGGAGGTAGAGGTCGACTAAATCCATGTGCACTCTGCCACCATGCTCTGAAGATGAGAAAAATGGACGTCTGTTTCTCTTCTGCTCGCCCCTCTGCTTCTCTTTATCTTTATCCTCTCCTCTGCAGATTTAATAAACTGGACCTCTCACTGCAGTGTCTGTCACTTTCTCTTTACTCTGCCTCCAAACTTTGTCTCCATCTACTGCCCTCTCCTCTGTGGTAAAACACTCTCAGCTCCTCTCATTGTCCCTGTGTCTGTCCTTCTGTCACCCCCCCACCCACTTTGACCACTGGCTGTCTATGAAGTCCTGACTGTTGTGACTAGCTGGCTCTGTGTGACAAGGGTCTCCAAGCAGAGCCGGCCCTCCTCATGAGCCACAGCATTTGAATGGCCTTCCCTCAGAACGCTGAGCTGGCAGGTGATTGGCTGCCCTCTGAGCCAATGAGAGGCAGCCTCCCTCTGGGGCAGGTGGATGGGACAACAGAGGATGTTCTGGGTTTGGTTCTAAGAAATAACTTACTATGGGAATGTGGATGGAGAATTCTCACATTAATAGCAGTAAATATTGTTTTTATTATAGTAGCTGAGAAACAAAAAAGGACTTGAAGTAAATGACCTGTATCTATGTGTGTATGAATTAAAGGATAAACCTCGGCTTAAGTGCTGCCCAATAAAATATACTGCCACATACATCTACATAGTTACATGATCTTAATCAATTAATCCAATCTAATGAATCCAATGCTAAGTTGAGTAACATTAACAGATCCACAGAAAATATATCCACTTGAATCATCAATTATAGGCATTTACCAATGAATAAAATCTATACTTTTATACTATTAGAAATTGAATTTCCTAAATATAAAATAAATAAATGAATCATTAGTTGGTCTCAGATCCCAAGAAAGCTTTGAGAAACAAAACATATGGGCAACCATGTACAACATATGTACAGTTTGTTACCAAGCCTTAACTGACTTACTGCTAGCACAGTACTTTTATCTGATCTAATCAGATATGGCTATGTGCCTAATGCCATCCTTTTCGCCTTCTGCTGGCTTTCGCAAAATAAGAAACCCAGTAAGTAGAGCTTGGCATGGGAAGCTAACAGGTGCAACGAGATGCAGTGTGATCGACAGAAACACAGGAAAGTCTAAGTGTACAAATTTAATTGGAATTTGGACATAGGAAAGTGTGACTGTAAAAAGGTTTTCAGATTGTCCTTGCTTGCCTCAGTTCAACCTGATTTGATTTCACGACAATTCTGTAAATATAAGATCCGACCTTTAAAAACAACAATCATAAAAGGCCACTAATTAATACTATTTCTTCAATAAGAGTGAAGTTACATTGAGAAGCTCGGTGCTAGACGAGTACACCTGTTGCCACTACTTCCTAATCCACTTAAAAAACAGACGGATAGGTGATCTGCCAGAGTCCATGCCAACAAAAATCCCTGTTTATGCAGAAAACAAGCTTTATGGTGTGTTTGGCACAGATACACTGCTCAGCCTTGTTGAGAAGTCATGGGTCAAATTCAAATCGTGATGGTGAAGTCCCAGCACAGGCCTCACTGTGAATGCTTGCCATGGAGCATTGAATAAAAGAGTTATACTGCAGTTTAGAGTAGAATGCATAAAATATGTTCTCTTCACATTGTTCTCAGGGTTCCTGTATAAGTATCAGATTGGTAAAACAATGAAGTATTTATCAAAGTACTAGCACAGGAACATATCTCCCTATTTTTCAAACCAACAGAACATAATAGAGTCTATTAGAAATTTCAAAGTTTGTGATTAACTTC
This sequence comes from Anoplopoma fimbria, assembly GCF_027596085.1. NCBI lineage: Eukaryota > Metazoa > Chordata > Actinopteri > Perciformes > Anoplopomatidae > Anoplopoma > Anoplopoma fimbria. The sequence goes on from NC_072466.1 coordinate 7,142,177, forward strand.
CTCACTTATCATAGAAATGTGTCTTTTTTTGTCTTTTAACATACGCTGATGGAAGAACAATGGCCCTACATTCCCCAAACTGATAACAGTTTAGTTTGAGCATCGTAAACCTCAGGATTTGTGTTCATGTCAGTCTCTTCCCCTCTCGTCGTCATGACGCTGTGCTCGTGCTCTGAGCTGACCCTCACCTGACCAACCTCCACAGGAATGAAATCACCTGTGCTAATCTGTTGGCCAGATAAAGGCCAGACAGCAGACTGCATGGAGTGGGCCTTATCTCATTACGCACCACATGGAACAAGCTCCTCAACTGAAACACAGCAGCCACATACACAGACTAGCAACACATGCAAACAAATGTGAACGCAAGCACACGCAAACACAAAGGAGAGAGTGCGTATAAAAAGCCATGAAAAGATAAAGAGAGTGTGATTTCTAACGGTACATAGTTTTATCTCTACCATAAAATACAAAAAGCCAGACACTGAGTGCTCCTATCGTATCAAATCTGCTCAAGTTAATGTATCACATAAAACATTATCTACACTGAGAAATTATCTTTTATAAACCATTTAGGAAACCGAATGTTGACGTTAAAGCGAAGTGGCTCTTATCTCTCCGTGGCTTTTAAGTTTGGCAGCTGCCATCAATGGATTCTTTATTTGCTCTAACAAAGCTGAGGAGGTTTTCTCAGATATTCAGGGTTGAAATCAAAACTTGAGATTAATAATTTTATCAATGGTTGATATTTTCCTTGGCACCTGCTGAGCGGTCCTGAGACGCACCACAACAATATTCAGGCACACTTGAGTAAAGCCAGAGTGGCGTCAAGCAGACCACTTGAAAGACCCGACACACCTGAGTAGTTTATTTTTTCTGATAATTTACTCATTACCGTGTGCCACTGTACAAAAGCTTTTTGTTTCCCTTTGCAGTGGCTCTGTGTTAAAGGTTGATGTCGTTTGAGGTAATGTAAATAAAAAAAGGTTGCAGACAGAAAAGAAGTAGCACTCGTTGAACTTAATCGGTTGATAGAACCGTTATCAACAAAGAGGTTCAGAATAAATTCAGATTAGGGGTCGCAAATAGCGATAATGATGTCAAATAATCTATAAAATATTTAGCAATGCTAGCGACGTGGCTCCATGGATGTCAATGTCAGTCTATTAGTTGGTTGGTCCACCATTTTAGTCCAGAGTTAAATGTTATAATGAATGTAATCCCTAAACCTTTAATCTAGCGCTTTCATCATGTCAAGATGAGTAAAGAACCTCAGCTGTAGGAGAGCGGGTTTATGGGACACTGTTGACACAAAATAACCTTCAATTACTCACAAACTACTTGAACATTTATAAAAAAATAATGCAGGTGTTTGCTTACAATTTATAAAGATCTTTTAGCGTAAATTTCACTTAGTGACTTCACAATGAAACCTTTTTAATGAGGAAAAGCCTTTGTCTTGGTATTTACTGCTTTTATTTGATGTGTAACAAGGTAGGAACTATAAACAGTAATGTTCCAGTTACCCCAGGAAGAGCAGACACACTTTAGACTCCTGCACTGATTGCATGAAAAACAGTATAGTAGAAGACAAATGACAAAAGAGACGAAAATGGACTGTCATACTACAGATTTCCAAACTGTGAATAAATTGTGAGGAATATTCAGAAGGTCTCAACGTTGAGGTTGAATGTAAAGAGGTCGTGTCTGAGTATGAGCATGGTGATTGGCATAGTTGCACTCTAACTTGCTAAAAAAGGCAATGTTCAAACTGTCCCCTCCTGCAGTTTTATTATCGCTGTTGATATCATTTCTGTCCGTGTGATATATCTATTTATATCTACCAGTGAGGACTGAGAATTTCATTTTCAAACTGTAACTATTGGAGGTTTATCAAAAATTATTTTATTTTTTATAATTTGTGTTTTTCAGCCAAAATGTATAAAAAACAAAAAATCATTTGAAACATCAATATTGGTATTGGCCTCAAAAAGAGTTTAAGGGTTATCGAACCCATTTGAAACCCCCTGCTGAATGTCATATGAATTTAGTAACCAAATAAAAATGGATAAAAGGGAAGCTTATAAAGTTCAGATGAACTAAAAACCTAAGGCTTATTAAAAACATGTCAACCCAAATGACAAAACCACAGAAGACAAATGTCAAGCTAACCGAACAAAGAGGACAATGACATGAACCAAAACAAAATCTCGAAATAACAAGACATCGAAACAATCTCAATGCAGCAAATTTAAATTTTACCCGCATGGCTGCAGTTAAACATCAGAAATATTTTTACACTTGTGAAGCTGAACCGAAGACAGGAGCTCAATAGCTGCTCCGGAGGGACGGAGCACCCAGCTGCCAGCTATTGACCCCCACACACCAGATGCATCACGTTCTCTCTGACGAAAAGCAAAAGTACAAGTGAAGCAGCCACCCTTTGCACGTGTGTGTGAGTGTCTGTGTGTTAGTATATGTGTGTGTGTTCACCCTTTTCTCCTCATCCCTAAACTCACGGCCATCAAATCTCAGCCTCCAGGGACGGCTGTCGGATTGACTTCCAAAACTGGACAGTCACTCTGCAACTCTAACTCCAACCCCCACCACCAACACACACACACACACACACACACACACACACACACACACACACACACACACACACACACACACACACACACACACACACACACACACACACACACACACACACACACACACACACACACACATTAGCATCAGCCCTCAGATCTAGTGAGGGGTAATCTGCTTAGTTTATGCCCGACTCACAGTCATCCATCAATTACTGAGACAGAGGGAAAGACTATTGACACTGTGTGCAAACACCATTGTCTCGCCGCAGTGGCACGGTAACTCTCAGACACTTCAATGGTTTACAGAAGGAGTGGAGGGGCGTGGGGAAGTAAAAGTGGAGAAAGAGAGAAAGGAAGAGAGAACGTGGAGAAGAAAAATATAAGAATATGAGAGTAATAGAGAGAAATATGATATAGAAATGGAGGAGGTTTGATTTGCATGCATGCTGTACTGTTCGTCGTCTTTAAATAGATGGATCGGAAGGGAAGTGATACATAGAATGATGGATTGAGTGACAGATTGGAATAGGATCAGTTTCATTGTATTGATCCTTTGTGCACTGTACAGGGATCAGAGGTCACACACACACACACACACACACAGTCACACCCACACACACACACACACACACACACACACACACACACACACACACACACATACCAGAAACCCAAGAAAGCCTCGGGGAGAAGCTTAAAGCAACGTAACCATAGAAATGTCACTTAGAGCTACTGAGACCTGCTGCTGCAACCCTCGGAGGGTTGATGGAAAATGGCCTTTAAATGGTTTTCACTTATCTGGACATCCTGCGTTCCCACTGGGGACGAAGCTAAGTCAGTGCTGGGACACGTATATATGCACAGGAAGGCATTCAGGCAGGCAGGGTTTCATTAGGGCTGATTTGGGATCATTTGTATGAATATTTGAGACTAAATGCACAGAGAAACACGGTGGACTTGCAGCTGGTTTACAGCCTAATAACTTGGCTGGACTGCCCCCTAGTGGACACATTTATTTGCCATTCACAGCAGCTTTGAACTGACCACAAGCTTGGGTTGATCATTTAAAAGCACTATAAAGGACTGTAATGGAAACTATAATGTGACTTAAGTTTACCCTGATTATGTCCAGCACATGTCCTTGTTGCCCCGGTCCAGTAATCGTGCCATGTTGTCTTCTGGCAGCAGCCCAACTGCAGGGTCTTAGGGCGATTATGTAACCAAGCCTATCCTAACAACACATATGGATTACTGCATCACGGCCCCTTGATATTCTCAACAACCTGAATTGGATTAAGAGGTCAGTCTCTGGTCTCCGGCTCATTAACCTTTACTTGTCATGGAGTATTTTTATACGTTGGGGTAAGTAACTAATCGGATTACTCTTAAAATCAAATTGATCTTTACTTGATTTGAACAGATGTGCTTCATACACATCCTCTTCACAAGTAACCCTCTTTTTACACACACACACACACACACACACACACACACACACACACACACACACACACACACACACACACACACACACACACACACACACACACACACACACACACACACACACACACACACACACTCAGAGATACACCTGCTTCCCACACCTGTCTCAGGTGAGGAGCCGAGGATGCGGGCCAAACACACATAAAACCCTGAGAGTCAGCACCGCACACCTCCTGCTGATGTCAGGAACTAATATACACACTTTCACATAACCTCACACACACACATACACACACACACACACACACACACACACACACACACACAGCATGCAGCCTCATCTCTCTCATCATATCACTTTTATCCCCACAGGTGGCAAATTTAGCCCTCTGGCTCACTGTCAGCATGTCTACAATAAACAAATCGACACAGACATACACAGAGACCAAAAGAGCTATCCTTTAATGATGGTTTTAAAAAAAAAAAAAAAAAAAATATTCGCCTTCTGGCTTTCTTTCTGTCTCCCCATCTATCTAGAGCCACCCCTCTAACGTGGCCTAACACATTCTGTCAGAAGCTCCACAGGTGAGCCGGTCTCAGTCTCACACCATGAACGCCAATACTCGTCTAGCTTCCTCTGACTCCATCACCTCCTTCCCTTCTTTTTAATCTTTCACACTGTGTCGCCATCCGTTCCTTACTGCCCTTCCTCATCTGATCATACAGATACACCCCGAGGGCACTGATGGGATTTGCTTGTTTTTGTGACATGAGGGCCCATTTCATCCGACAACCACCCATCTCCAGGCTTTTTTGGGAGGCTTTCTTATAAGTAACCCCACCTTCCGGTCATCCTTCAGCCCGCTCAACACACTCCAATGATTCCTCACCACGCCAAGGTACACTAGTCAAAATGTAATTTTCTGCAAGATCACACATGATAATGACTCGCTTTGGAGGGTCGCCATAAATGATGACCTCCAATTATAGATGCACCAACTATCGATCGGTCGACGGGAGCAGTGAGGAAGAGGAGAGGAGCTGTTTGAGACGTACAGTAATGTTATGTTTACTGACATCACTGTTGACGCCACACACACACACACACACACAATGACACAGTGGACGCTTGCTGTGTGCAAACTAAAATAGCTGAATAATTGCATCTGAACTGCTTACAAAGTCCTACATGGGGCTGGAGAGCAAGTACTGATGGGAGTCGATAAAAAGCCTGAGAGGTAAGTTCACCTGGGAGCGGAGTAGACCTTCACCTGGTCACACACACACACACACACACACTCATATATATTGTGCGCACCTCTTTTTCCATTCAAACACCACATTGGACTGTTTCTAAGCAGACAGTAACAAAAACACATTAGTCCATTTGCTCCAATTACTAGAAGCCTGCATCTACTTCTTCCCATTCGCTCATCTTAATGCACTTACTGTCAGTTTCATCCACTGGCTGGATGGCCGGTCCTCCGCTCTACAGCTGCAGTCAGTCAGTCAGTCTCAAGGACAAACGCTCCAGCTCTCCTCGCCTCCGGTCTCTGTGGCTCAGCGATGCAGCAGCGCACGCACACACACACACACACACACACACACACACACACACACACTGTCCTAACACACACAAATACATAAACACACACACACATGCATTCCCTTCCCCTCTCTTCCTCTCAGCGTCTCACTCAGATCCAGCTCCGAGTTTACCTGCCCTGCCTTGCCTGCCCGTAGGGGGTGTGGGGGGAGTCCTGAGAGTGTGTGTGTCAGACGGAAAGTGTGTCTAAGAGGGGTGGCGCGGGGGGCAGCCAGCGTTCCCTTATATGCAGAGGGAGGAGGTGAGTAGAGGGGAGGGTAGAGGACACACAGCGCTCCTGTATTCCCATAGATACAGAGGAGGGATTTCTATTGCAGCCTTTGCAAAGATGGGAGAAGACAGAGGGAGAGGGGGGGGGGAGACAGAGGGAGCATCATATTTCAGCGATGTTGAGTCAGCATGTGAATGTGATGCATGTGTTGATGAGAGTTGGAAATATTTAGAGGGGCATGTTGTTAGAGGCAGCTGTGGATTAGAAAGGCGCTGCGAGTGTGTTTGTGCTAGAAAGACAAACAGACTAGAAAGTTCTCCTAGTTTATGTTTCATCAGTGGATGTTATGAGAGGCTCAAACGCTGACGTACAGCCATGAATCAGCTTCACTGCCACCAGGCTGAAGATATTTTTTCAACAGGTTTCATTTTACAGTTTCATTTCCATCTCATAAGTAACCGTCGGCTGAGTGAAAAATCAATTTAAAACAATACTAAAAGGTCTCTGTGGAAGCTGTAAGAGCTATCGAGTTCTTTTCAAACATTTAGACAGGTAAATTGGTTTTGGCGTGAATGTTGGCCAACAAGAAACAAGACAAAAGGAAACAGCGAGCCTGGCTGTGGCGAAAGGTACAAGCTATTTCTTTCCTGGATTCTCGCCGTCACTATAAGGTTGCCAGGCAACCAGTGCAGACGCTAAGAAGTGACTGCGCCTGGCCAAGAAATTGATCCGTTATTTAACTACCTGTTAAACCAAAACATTTACATTTCTGTAGCCATGTCTCCAGGAATCAGTGTTGAAATTGCATGTTTCTGCAAACCACGGACGGGTATTGTTGAATTTTTGACAAATTGGTCAGAGAAAGTGACATAGTACAATTAGCGACTGATAATTAAAGTTGTGCGGTATAATAACTAGTAAAACTAATAAGAAAGCCCACTTAGGGTGGGTGGGTAAAACAAACAAGACTTTCACCCAGGAGACCGCTGTTCGTGTTCTTATTCAAGCTTGTACGTTATATTGTTATTTTGTAACCATATTGTTTTAACACAAACAATCCTATTTTTTCAAACCGAAACCAAATACTTTGTTGCCTTAACCCCGCTTCAGAATATTAACTACATGGCATGGTGAGATTGTGGAAGTTTGATAGAAAGACTTATATTTAATGGTATTTATTAAACATATTTTTGTTTCAGAAATGTTAACATTTTACGTATCCCCTGGTTTGCAGATGTACAATGCCAACATTTTTTTCATTGACCGAAGATAAGTATTGATTAATAAACTGTAAAAGATGCTGGTTCGTGGATTTTACATTTGGTCAAAACCAGACTAGCCCATTATTTTATGCTAAGCTAAGCTAAGAGGCATCCAATTCTCCAAGAAAGAGATTAAGCACATTTTCCAAACTTTCAAGCTATTTCTTAGAAGGATGCTTATCAAAATGTAAGATTTTTCTTTTATATGCACACTTAGCAAAGTATGTAATTATCTGATATTTTTCATGGGATATTTTTGGCTTCAACAATCCAGTATGTGTCAGGCTCTAGTTAAAATGGATTATAAAATGAGCCTTTGGTGTAAACCACCTGATGAGCTGAAGGGGTGGGATTGGCTTCATAGCACAACAACTAGCACATTGTTTAGGCAGTCTCTGAGTTTAATACTTTCACTGACATCTCACACTCTGAACAGGCCTAGCGGGGTAAAAGACCACCCAAATGGTTCTCAATGGTCACAACAACAGAGTAGAGGAAACAAATAGTGTTACAGTACAACTTCCTGCACATTTATGAATTCATAATTTGTTTTTCTAGACATTAAACTCTCTACCTGCACTTAAAATAATTTCAGATCTGAGTTCAGGACAATCTATGGTTGCAGGTAAACTATTTCACCCAATAGCCTAAATAAACACAAGAAACAATGGGTCTAAAAGAAATATTAAAATGTAATTAAAGTCGCACTTCTTCGATTGTTTTAGTTAAAGGACCTGCTGGCTACACAGGTGTTTTCACTACCATCTGACTGCAAGAACAGCCTTTACTCACCATCAGAGCTAATTAAGCGAAAAGACCTGTGAAACAAAAGGTATTCAGGACCTTTATACGTGTATAATGATTGCAATGTTTTTGATTTTTTTCCCCCACCACTTCCGAAGACATTGAAAAGAGCTAAAGTTACTAATTTCCTCTTTCACTGGAATTTCCAAATCTGTATGGAGAACATGAAATGCGTGTAACCCGGCAATAAAATAGCCATTTCCTTTTGTACAGCGTGTCAAGTCATAGAGCATGACTACGGCAGGCAACATGCTGCATTCTGCAGTACAAACATCAGGATTAAATACCTAAACAAACTTAACATAAAGTAAGACAGTCAAAAGTGGGCAAAACTTTAACTCTCAAGTGTTTCCTTAGTAAACATCAGCAGAACCTGCAGCAGCCACAGCTGTACATGCATACATAGTGGTGCTACAATGAAGGGGGAAATTGTAGATTCGATTTAATCTTTTTTTTTAGTTTTTGGATAGATAAGAAACATTCTGATGATATGACTTTTTCCATGAAATGAACAATAAAATATAGGGGGGTGGGGAAAGAACCAGATATTCCAACACACACCCATACAGTGTACCCTTACTTCATTACCTTAAAAAGAAACCGAAAGTAAATGTTGAGGTATGACCTGCTCAAATAGTCTTTGACTCCAACATTCTTGTGCAATATTGGACAAAACCATTAACTAACTAACCAAAACCTTTGACTGAAAGCAAACCACACCGTCATCATTGGCTCAGTTATAACAAACTAACTATGAGGCATCAATGTCATTTTCTCCAACATGGAGTTTCTTGAGAAGACAAGTTTTTGGAAAAGTCTTTTTTCAAGCTCAGTTTCTTCACTTCCACGTGTCATTCTCTCTCTCTCTCTCTCTCTGTGTGGATATCCCAGGCTTCTTGCAGTTTCCCCAATATGGGAAAGTTTCTCTTTCATCACAGACTGTTGCTTGGTAAAACCTCATTCCTTCCCTTCTTATGACTCACATGCCTGGATTATTATGGACCGTTTTTGTTTTTTTTAATCGTTCATCGCCCTGAGCAGCAGTTCATCTCCCTCACTCCTTGTAGGTCTTTGGACATCTTGTCCCAGCCGGCTTCAGGTTTTAGGATCCAGACACCAGGTGTTTCAGTTGAAACCTAAACCTTGGCCTTTGGGTCTCTGTGTGGCACGGATGGGCTCGGTGATGCCCCGGCCCTCTGGACCCAGGCCCATCCCCGGATTCCAGCCCATGCTCTGTAACATCCGACTCCCCATGTTCGAGTCGGGGATCGGAGACGCATTCTCCCCGACAACTGAAAAGAGAGGTCACAGGTCAGACAAAGAAATACTGTGTCGCGGTTGTATACCTCCAACAAACAGTCAAGTTGCAGTTCACATGCATGTCTGTCCAAAATGTCATTATCTCATCATTTTATCCTATTAGACATTTTAGCTTATGAATTCTTTAGTTATGGCCCAAAACGTGTTTTGTGAGGTCACAGTGACCTTTCACCACAAAATTCCAATCAGTTCATCCTTGATGTAATTCAATTTCCTGCAGGCGTTTGAGTCTCACGTAGACAAGAATGGGACAGATGTGAGGTCACCTTGACCTTTGACCTTGGCCAACAAAATCTGATAAGCTTTCATCCTTCACTCAAACTGGATGTTGTACCAAATTTGAAGAAACATGGACAGTCCGAAAACATGTACATATCTACAATATAGTCACGTGAAAATTTGCTGATTTGGTCTTTTTACATCTTTATAAATGGGAGATGTTTGTGTTATAGTCATCATCTTTGTCCCTAGGAGCTTGTGATAGGCATGTTTTTAATGTGAATAGATTAACCAATCCCGAAAATAACCAGGAGGTTGATCGTTTTATTCATTTGCGATTCTGTTCTTTTCATCCTCGTTCTTCCTGTAAGTTCGTGAACCAGTCATAGATGCCGACTTCTTGCCCTTTATCCCCGTCTTAATTTGTATGAGGCACAGGGCAAAGCCGCACGCTCATTTACACACATGATGGTTGAGTCCCCGCTGGATTCGAGCCAAATTCTCAAGACTTAAATTTGGCAGGGCCTCTGCTGCCGCCGCCCTGCTGGAGGTCGGCACCTGCTGCTCTTGAGCACGTCACCGGTGTGTGAAGCCGGTATGAAATCTGTTTGATATTTGCAACGTATCGCTGAGGACATAAAAAAAAATGATATACAATGCGTAAAATCTACATGTGCCCGAGACTTTCTTATATCTTCAAATTGCAATACTTAGTTCCGTGTTCTCATGTCAGGGTCTAAATTATGATCAAAGATGGGACATGGCTTCAGACTACATGTATTATAATGGGAGTTTGACCTAACAGTAATAGGCTTTGCTACCTTGCCCTTCCTCCTGCAAAAGCATCAACTGGCCCAGAGGTAAAGAGAGTGGTTTTGGGGGGAGGGGGGGTGATACACAAGTGTTACTGGCTAAGAGCTAATCCAGTATCTCTGCTCCGACAGCACGACTAGCCAGCTGACTCTTGTCCAACCGAGCTTAGGAGGAAAGGAGGTTAAGAGCTAAAGCATGGTTTAATAATAAGAGAGGAGGTAGAGGGAGCAATATGAGCGATGAGGGACTCCCTTCTGTCAATTATTTTTAAAAATGCGTAGTGAAACCCTCATTTTTCACCCCCAGTCCCTTGTGTTTACATCAGTGTGTGTGCGAGACAGAAGGCAATGAGGAAAGCAGGCTGGTGAACATACTGAGCTCAACCGAGAGGGGGAGGAAAACAGGCGAGAAAGTCAGAGGCACGAATCCAAATAAAAGGGGCAGTTGGTAAAAAAAAAAAAAAAAGTGCCAGATGGCGTGTTAGGTGTAGCTAGGTTTGCGTCCAATACCTGAGGGGGCGGCGGAACCGAGGGGGGCTGCTTTTCGCCTCCGCTTGACATCCCCCGTACACAGAGAGCCGAGGTGCCCGCTGGTCTGTCTGCAAAACCAGCCAAGCGTGACAAAAATATCGGAGCATTAGTTTTTAGCTCAAATATCACTGTGGAAAGTAGTCTTTTTTTTTTTTTTTTTTTTTTCATTTTGAAAAATACCATTAAACAAGGTTAGATCGATGAGGCCGCGGCAGAAACAATAGCTGGTACTAAATGAAATGAATCCTAGTTTTGGTCATAAATCACTGGGTGTTTAATGTGAAACTGTTGTTCTCACCTGCTGGCTGTTTTTACTGAACAGCTTCTCCGATGCCCTCTGTCTGACCGTGGGTCCCAATGCAACTGAAGTGGCAGAGAGGGGGGAAAAAAAGAGGAGGAAAAACTTAACGTTAATGCTCAGGCAGTTTGCGAGAAATCCATGAAATCAAACAACACTGGTGTGTTAAACACCAACAACATACGTCCTTGTAATGTATCGACATTTTAACTTTGCATTTAAGAGGGAATACGTTAAAGTAAAGAAGCATGGCTCACCTGTCCGTGTTCCCTCCTTGAGCCCGAGCTGAACCAAGGCCTGTTGGAGATAAAACAGTAGATGATAAGGCCCTCAAATTCCCACCAAGGCAGCGATAGAAATAGAAACCACACTGCTATTAATCATCATGTCTGTGTCATGTATGTGGGTGAATTGTTGTCCTTGTCCATCACAGAAACATTTGCCTTTTTTTAGACTTTAAAGTCAAATAATTAACGTTAAGGTTAAATTAACTAGGAATAAATGTGGAACCTGTAATATAAAAATCAATATTATCTGTCTTCCAGTTCCTTTGCTTTTAAATTGTCACAATACTTGTTTAAGTATTTTTTTATTGCATGGTTTTGTTTAATCTAATCCTGCTGCAGGATTCTGCAAACTATGCAAATAAAATTGTTTTACATAACAGTTCAATCTGAATTGATTCTAGAGGTAAACTGGCTCACAGGTCGCTACTCCTCTCAGTCTCAACCGCTTCATTTGTATAAATACCTTTCATAAAATAAAAAGAAACTGAAAGTGCTACAATCATAACAGCAGTTATATACTTCTGACAACCAGTCAAGTTGCAGTTTACATCCATCTCTGTCCAAAACATCAGGATTAACCATCCTATTAGACATCTGTACGACAGTGTCACAATTAGCATATGTATTCTTGAGTTGTGGCCAAACAGTGACCTTTGACCACCAAATTATGAATCAGTACAACCTTTAGACCAGGTGGACGTTTGTGCCAAATTTGAAGAAATTCCCTCAGGTAATCCTGAGATATTGCATTCATGAGCATAGGACAGATGTGAGGTCACAGTGACCTTGACCTTTACCACCGAAGTCTAATGAAAGCATCAGCGGTGGCTCTAGGAACTTGTGATGGGCATGTTTGTAATGTGAATAGATTCAAATCAATCAATGAAAATGACAAAAAGTATGTTGGTCGTTTCACTCATTTGTGATTCTGCCGATCTGGTACTCCCTCTATATAAAAGTCTGTAAAACGTGTTGCACTGTAGGACCTCCTCCAATGACATCATCATGCCTCCGGCCAAGGCTCTCACAATTCCGGAGGCATAAAAGTATGAACAAGAGGGACAATCCAACTTAATAAGAACTTCTAAAAGAGATGGGGACTCACTCATGGGAGTCCTGGGTTTGTCTGCCCAGTCTGTCATTGAAGCCTTGGCTGGAGCTTCCTGCCTGAGATGCCTGATGGTTCCCATGGAAACGACTCAGCCTGGCGTGGAACCCTGACAGAGTACGGGTTCGTCAGCGACTTAACGGAGGGCATGGTTATTAAATGATGAGGCTTACTGGTAAACAATAAGGCGGCCACTGAGGATCAACCGTATTCTGTAAGGCACTGGGATTTATGTAAAACATAATGATCAACTATGTTTGATTTTAAATGTATAATTGTTTTTCCTTCTATTTAGTACTGCTTGCTAAAGTCAAAGTTAGATTTTTTCCCCCTCATATTTAATATACAATTTTTATCCTACTGCTGAACAAAGCCTTTCTTTGTGTTTGCCTAAGTGAGACTGCAACAACAACTACATTATAAAATGCATGTGTCTGCACTTAATCTAACCATAAACACTCCTACTGTGATATCAATTTTTAATTTCAGAAATGTTTACTATACATTTACTAGTGTGTCTAAAATCAGACTGCTATTTTTTAACTATACCTTGTGTTTGTTTCCATCCTACCTCTCTGTCCTCCAGAGCTCATGAGGGGGAAGGATCCAGTGAGGATGCTGTTGAAGACCGGGTCAGCTAGGTCCAGCTCCTCTGAGCCCGTCTCCCTCTCCCACCACGGAACCACTCCTGCAATCCCACACGCACCCCCGGGTGCTGAACCGGAGCCTGGCTCGCCCTCATAGAACCAGTCGCTCTGCTCGTCATCAGCTGGAGGAGAGAGGGACATGTCACCGTTGTTTCACTTAATGCGAGTTATTTGGAAAGCTGTGTTGTGAAGGACTGATAAAAGGAAGCTCTGCTATGGCTACACCTTTATAACACCACCTGATGTGGCAGAGAAAAGGTTGGAAATTCTGAAAAACTTGCTCGCAAGAGTGTTCAGTCTCATCTAAAGGCAATTCATCTGAGGTGTGCGTAGAGGCTTTTATAACAGCTGAGAAAAATTCAAAAAGAAGCCATAAAAAAGGCCAAGGTTTCTGCTAGTGTATTTTAAGACCGGGCCTTTTCTGGTGGAAACATGGAAGGCATAACAATCATTATGAGGCCAAACACAGAGACGAAAATAAAGAATCTATCTTTAGAATTAGGCCTCAAAGGTTTGATCGCAGCAAATGTTTTAGTGTGACATTTGCTATATATATATATATATATATATATATATATATATATATATATATATATATATATATATATATATATATATATATATATATATATATATATATATATATATATATAGTATACCTACTGTCTATGTACACTTTCTTTTGAGTTTGAACAATAAAATGAAATATATCTGAGTATTTACCTTGCCTTCCCTCATCATTGGTGTAGAGGCCTCCGTCACTGCTGTTACTGACACTGCTGGTCTCGCTGAAAAAGAAAGAGTGGAAGATGGAAATCCTGAATATGCAAACCCTTTTTTCAATTAACAGAAGCCAAGGTTTCTATGTACTATACGTTGTAAAAACACAAGCAGCCGTAAAAGGACATCTGCCTGCAAAACTAAATCAGGAACTTTCTGATCAGGAAGTGAACAAGATGTTAAACTGACCATAACATGCTATGCTACCTGTTGTTTTTGACTGATATTGATACTCAATTCAACAGACATTTGTGTCAAAGCAAAACAGTTTGGATGTGTGATACCGAGCAGATCTTCCTTACCTGTTGACCTACTACGTCACAAACACTCATATATCAAGTATGCAGAAGCAGAGATGGAGGAGCTGCAACTTCTGGAAACATGTCGAATGAAAAAAGCAAAAGTCAAAACACTAACCACCTGTCACTCATGTCCTCATCCGAACCCTTCTGCTCCTCCAACTCCATCTTGTCCTTGGACCCTTCCGTTGGAGAAGAAATGGGGTCCTCGCTCTCCACCACCACCCCTTCATCTGTAGCCTCCATTCCCAGCCTGTAGGGAGCCATTTTCCTCTTCTTCACCCTGTTCTTCCCTCCCCCTGGCCCCATCAGTCCACCTCCACAGAGCTCCATGGCACCCCTGACCTCACTTGGACCCAGTCTGTGCGGCCTGGCACCGGCACGGGCTTTGGGAACAGGTGGGGGCCCTAGCATGGTGCAGGAGGGGGGTTCTGGTTCTGCAGGTGGGTCCACAGCCATACGTTTGACCTTACGTCTCCGTCTAAGGCTGCGTGTTCCCTCCGCGGACCCCAGGACACCCAAGTCGTCCGGCCAAATCGGCCGCTTGCCTCGTCCGGTGTCAGCTGTCAGAAGGGTTCGCCGTTTGGGGCCAAGTTGTTCATCCGAGTCGCTGTTGTCTCGGGCATGGCTGTTGGCAGCGGAGACACCCCCGGTACTGGCACGGTAGTCCTGCAACAAACGTCATAGTGAATATCAAACGCTGATTCTGATGCTATATTTAGAGACTTGAACAAACTCGAGGATGTTAATAAAACCAAAGCAATATTTGAGCGAGGCTAAATTTGGGCAAGTAGGTATCAAAGAAACTATAAATGGATAAGGCCGTGATGATCCAAACCACTAAATGTAAGACAACTAGCACTCAGAGAATCTGTACTAAGTGAATAATTCCATCTTCAATGTGGAGACCAGTCGATTACAGTGACAAAAGACTTTGTGTGGGATATATATATTAAGATGAAGGGAGAACGCTGAAGGAGTATCAACAGAATAGCCTGGTTCCAGATCTATAAGTGATCATCTCTAAATTAAGAAACGTGAGTTAACTATTTACTGGCATCCAGGGTTAAAGTAGAACAAAGAAATATGTTCCTACTATAAAAATAGACAGAGGCAAGTCCAATCCAAAGAACCAGAGAGGCTTAAACCATTTCCTTTCCTCATGATCAGTCTAATAATGACACAAAATTTCGAATTTTTGTGCTTCTTAAACGAACAGGATGAACTATATTTCTGGGTGTCTTAAGAATGCCTTGTGTTTTGCTCAAGGACATCTCGATTTGAGCCAACAAGTCCTGGGTGAACAGCTGTCTGTATACCAAATCATTCTTCACCATCCACTCAAGACTCCGACTTACCTTGTGCTCCTCCACACTGGACTCTGAGCCCTCACTGAGGTGGCCCGTCTCCCAAGGCGGGTGCGGGTTGTCCGAGCGTCGTTTCCTGCCCCTCCGCTTCCGGGACTGCCTCTTCAGCAGGCAGCCCACGGCCAGAGCGTGGTCTCCTCCATCACCAAAACCACCACGAGCAGCCTGCTCTGAGCTCTCCTCCAGCGCTGACACCAGGTCGTGGACCAGCTCGTCCATCGTCCGGCGAAAGTGCCTGAAGGAGGAGGGAAAAAAGAGAGGATTCCTGTTTAACACATGCGATACACATTTGGACACATTTAAGACTGCAACTTAGTTTGTTGCACTTATTGTATTCGTATTAGTTTGTTTCTGCACTATACTTTTGCCCTGGTTTATGCTCTTAGATGCTTGTTTAAGAAAGGAGATGCACTTTTAACTTCTGGTGACTAGTAGTTCTCTTGAATACCTATGTTGAAAACACTTATTGTAAGTCGCTTTGGATAAAAGCGTCTGCTAAATGACTGTAATGTAGTGGAGTAGAACTATAAAGTAGCATTAAATGGTACTCAAGTAAGGTGCTCTATCTAAAAGTTGTACTTTTACATTATTTGGGTACTAAGTTACATTACACCAGTGCCAAAATAGTAAGACTTAGGCACTATAAACTGACATCTTAGCACTACGAGGAAATGAAGTCACTGACTATATCATTGTGCCTTTCGCCCTTTTGGGACTAGTTTGATTTTCACAAAATTGATAAAAGCTAATTAACCAATCAATAACTTTTGCTCTGGTTTATGCTTGTTTAAGAAAGGAGATGCACTTATGACTTCTGGTGACTAGTAGTTCTCTTGAATACCTATGTTGAATACACTTCCTGTAAGTCGCTTTGGATAAAAGCGTCTGCTAAATGACTGTAATGTAACTTGATTTGTTTATGTGTATGATCAGTGTGTGCAGGACAGCTATGGGTGCTGTTGGGATACACTGCAGGCTTTAAGGAGGCATGTAGGAATAATTGCATTGCAGACTGTCATGGGGGGGGGAGTTAAGTATGTAACACTTTTCAAGGAAGACCTAAATCCAAGCCCTGCAACGATGACGTCACACATGTGAGATGTCTTATTGACATTAACCAAGAAAACACTGGTAAACTATGAGATTAAAATTAACCAGATATCTAATTATGCACATTTTAAAACATTATTAGTTAAGTTTGATGCAACTGCGTCATACTCACGTGTATAAATCTCAGATGTCTGAATGCATACTCTGAGATTTAACACCCACAGCAGAGCTTCTCTTCTTTAGTTCACTGTTATGGTTGTTAGCTTCATGAGCTAGCGTGTTAGCTAGCTAGATTAAGTCCACGAGAACAAAAAGAAACAGTCCCTAAATAAGATAATTAGTCAGCCTGCAATAAAAACCAAGATGCATTGCTTTAAAAAGACTGTCAAACAAAGAGGAAACCCGCTGATGTCGCGCTGCTAGCCAGTTAGCAGAGCTAGCTTTAGCTTTAGCTTTAGCTCCCGAGATGCACGAGAGTTCAGTGAACGTGATCTGTGATAACGCTACGGGATTTCAGAAAACCACCTACCAGCCGGTTCCCGCTTTGCCGATGGTTTTTAGATTCGCTGCACGGGACATCAAAGCCTCCAAATGCCGGATACCTTTAGCCAGAAACTAGGAAAACACACACACACGGCGCAGACGCCATCCTGACTCCGATCAGCGGGATCAATGTGCGACGGGAGGACAGTGAACGCAGCGAGAGTTGCTGTGCTGCCTTCAGGGGCCTGCGGGACAATCTGAAATGTCCAATGTGACATGAAATCACGAGTAAAGCTGCATAATCAAATAATAAATAACCACAATAACTCATTTTGTTTGATCTGAAATTCCAGAAAAGCAACATGAACCTTGAGTTGTTTTTAATTAACAAACAAAAGTCCAACCTGACCTTTAAATAAGTAATATAATTGTAACCCCCCCAAAAAAAGAGGCATTTTCTTTTTGTTAAGATAAAATAAGATAATCCTTTATTAGTCCCGCAGCGGGGACATTTACAGGATTACAGCAGCAAAGAGGATAGTGCAAACAAGAGACATAGTAAATAAAAAAAAACACAAGATCAAAATAAGTATTATAAATAAGCAAATGAGTAATAAAAAACAGTAAAAAAAAACAGTGAAGAACAGTAGAGAATCCACAGTAACTGAAATATTATATATACAGACAGAAACTATTATAAATATTGTATTGCACAGTGTATTTGTGTATTTGTGTATTAGTGTCATGTGGTCTGCTGGGAGTAGAGCTGGTTGTGCAACCTGACAGCAGCAGGAAGGAAGGACTGTTAGTTGATTAAAGCTGGCCGTTATTAATCACAGAAAATATGACTAAAAGGGTGCATTTGTTTTTTGGATATACTTAGTTATTATTTACAACCAAAGACACATGAAGTCTAACAACCAAAGTAAGTCTTTATAAATCGGAATTTAAACGTACCAAGTGAATGCAACGCCGAATCCGCTTATGTTCACATTTTGCCCACTAGAGGGCAATGTAATCAATCCTTTATTAGTCCCACAATGGGGAAATTATTTCTCTGCATTTAACCCATCCCGGAGGAGCAGTGGGCTGCAATGAAGCGCCCGGGGAGCAACTTGGGGTTAGGTGTCTTGCTCAAGGACACCTCGGCATGTTGCCGGTAGAGGGGTTTGAACCACCAACGTTGTGGTTACGGGACAAGCGCTCTACCTCATGTGCCACATGCGCCTAGATGTTTTTATTAGATGCCATGACTGAAAGCAATCAGCTGGCCTATCAAATACATACCAAAGGTCACCGGTTCAAACACATCATTGGCATCGGTGTCATATGAATTACAGTTGTCACTTGAAGAGGTCATGGGTACCAGGGGGACTTGGACTACACCTCATGTGACAGGTGTTGATCTGATCTTTTTGGAATGTCAGTGACGGCAAAAGGGGTCACCCCTCGCAATGTTAACTAATGATATTTTTTACACATTGAAAGAACTGTCAGGCATGCCTTGGAAGTGGGGGAGGGGGGTGGGGGCTCCGTGTCAGCCTATATATATATATATGTGTGTTTTGTGTGTGTACGGTGTCCGCTTAGACCAACATTCTGACAAACAATCCTAACAGGTGTCCCCCTCCTCAAATGGAGGGTCTGGTGGATGATGACCACTCCAGGACAGTCTCAGGTTTCTGACCAGGGGGCCCAGGTAAATTTAGTAAGACGCTGGTCCACTTGCAGTCAGACACTTGACATGCTCACGGAGAGAAGACGCAAGTTCTAGACCAGGACTGGACCTGTGGAGTTTTTTTTAAAACATCCACATCTAGAGGGAGAAAAGATCAGAAACCTGCAGCTGGGATCGAGTACACTATGGAATCATGACATCAGCAGAGGATGATGAAGAGTTCGATGAGGCCGGTGACCATTATGCCACTGAAACCACCTGGAGCTGGGTAAAGCAGTTTGTCAATCATCTGCATGTGTAGAAGGAAAGCATGAATTGTGGGGTGAAAGAGTGTGCATATTAATGAACACAATTAATGTACTGAAAAGGTGAGGGATCATGCTTTTAAATACATAAATGAAAAAGAATGAACAGAGAGAAAAAACAATGTGTGCCTGGATACATGCATTCAATCAGAATCAGCTTTATTGGCCAAGTATGCATGCACATACAATGTACTTACACAGAAATAGCAATTTGTACAATATATACTATATACAAGTCAAGTTTGCAAATAAATAAATACGGAATATAAATATAAAAGACTGGATGATTGTGTACAGTATGTACATGTAAGATTACTAAATATGTAGTGTTTAAGATTTATATTTTCAGTAACAGAAAGATAGTATGTACATATTAAAAACAAATTGTGCATTACATTTTTTTTTTAAATAAATAGTGGTGGCAGTGGATATGTTGGTGTTAGAGAGTTCAGTGTACAGTGTATGAACAGGAACATGTGTTAGTGTGTTTTTGTACCACGACAGGACTAGGGTCATACGTTCATTCAAAATGATGCTCTGTTTTATATAATATCTGAACATACATGAAATATCCGTACGATATAGAAGTAGAGGGTCTTGTAGCTGGTTCTTAGGACAGGAGAGACAGTGACACCATGAATGTGTTTTTCAGAAATCCCCCCCATGTAAGACGATCTGATCCGACTGAAACTTTGGGAGGGAGGAGAAGGGTGTGAAAAAGGGGGGAGAGAGGTGACGGGGGTAAAGTGGGGTGGAGGGAAAGCCTCGTGGATCAGGTGATCTTTTCACACCGTCTCGGAAGAAAACAACAAGTATCAGACAAAATGACATATGCAACGCAGACTCATTAGGGTGACGTAAACGTTAGGAGATATGGATATTTAAAATGTGTTATATCAAATTTTGGGATCTTCATTCATAAATATTTTACTTATTTTTTTGCGGGGAACTTTGTGACATGCCAAAAAAATCTTGATTTAAAAAAAAGTCCTTAATCACGTGGCTTTTTGTTGTGACCAAAACATCCTAAAAGTCATTTGTTGATATTTATTTTTCTTTTCGAAATACCCCCAACTTTTTAATTCTGCGTTAATAGAAATGTGTCCATTTCATTTTCTTCTCCTTTTCACAGTCTACATCCATAACTAAACAATGTTTTGCCCAAGAGGGTGTTCTGCACTCATTATCTCTCCATTTAAGGACAAAGAGGGTTTTTTTCCCTTTTCTTCACTGTATCTGAGGGTTAGCAGTTCAAGCTAATGTTTCGGTCTGGTCTCATGACTCTCAGGCCAGAATGACCTGAGCCAATCAGAGGCCTCGCTATCAACCAAGCGTGTCAAAGGATTATGCAATGAAATTGTTAAAGTGCCATGCCCCGGCTGAGTCAACTGAAATGACGTCCGAGCAGAATGACTAGGACGTGTACATGCTGTTTTTGACGGCTTCAGGCTCATTGTGAGGAGTTTGTGTTTGAATCGCTCATGAAAAATGATCGTCAGTGTTCTACCAAGTGACTTGAACGATTGTATGTATCATTTCTGTCACAAGGACTGTTTTTTTTTTATGTTGTTCATTTTGTACACATGATATCTTTTGCACTTCTGCCCACCCTGAGAGAGAGGGATCCTCCTCAGTTGCCCTCCATGAGGTTATTTTTCCTCTTTTTACTTATCCGATTTTAGGGTTCAAGGACAGAAGATGTCTTATGCAGTAACGATTGTAAATTGGGCCCAAACAAATATGATTTGTGATATTGGGCCCAAACAAATAAAATAAATTTAAATTTGGTTTGGAGTGCAAGAATTTAACCTGGAAGTAGGCGATGAATGAAAACCCTACGGTAAAAAATGTGTAAAGTTCTTGGCTGGTTTAAGTTTTCTCTCTTACAGTTTCTTATATACTATTTTTGGCAGATGAAGAGTAAAACAATGGTTGATCTACTACAATGTGATTGGTGCATATATAGAAAGCAATCAGCTCATAGCTACAAAATTGTGATTGGCTGAACCGAGTGTGAGACCATATGAGCCAAGACACTCCTCCCAGTAGAGAGGGTGAACGATTTGATGCAATGCTAAATAAGGTAAACCTACAGGTACCAAATGTCTGAATAAAGGCACTTAAAATAAGTTCAAATTCAACATATCTGAGGGGAATTCAAGCAAATAAAAAAAAAAAGAATGGTTTTGTTTTTACTCTGTTGATAAATGTTGTTTAGTGGTTTAGTGACAGAGTCATATGTCAGCTTGTTTGCTGTAGCCTGATACCAGTCACGGAACTGACCGTACATGAAATAGCTACGATATGCTGTTTGGTGTCCAGAGTGAATCAGCTGAGCTCAGCTCCTCCTGGCAGAGCAGCTCGTTCTTAGAAACATGTCATAGGGCAGCTGTGTGGCTCGCATGTCCCTGTAGAAGCTCAGCGACTCTGACGGCTGCCTGTATATATAGCAGAGCTAGAACGGCTAGTGTTGAGTTATAACACTATGTTTCACGTCTGGTTATTACAGGGTTATTACTGTATGTGCTTTGAAATCAAGATGGAGACATTTAATGAGACATTTGTAAGCAAGGGTAACAACAAAGTCTGAGGAGTTGTTATGTTGTTGTGTCAGGGAAACTTGCATGGTTACACATGTATGAGTACATGGTACATTCAAGGTGTGACAAAAGGATTTCTGTTGCTGTGATGAATGAAAATGAACTGTACTTGAACTGGGGAGAAAAGCTTTCTTGCAAAATAAGGAAAAAATGCTTTCAGGAAATGCATCAATTTAAACATGCTTTATTGACAAAAGTGAGACCTACATGATAGTAACATTTACATAACTAAAACACCAATCTATCCATTCATAAAACTGCTCAATGTCAGCTGAGGCTGCAGGTTGGTGCAGGGTCACAACAGTCTAGCGAGGTGAAGTTCTCAGGCAACATACTGAACCTGAAACTAGACATGAAGAATCTTGCAAGGTTGTAAACCACAAAACACAGACGCACTAAGCCGGAGGGATGCAAAGCTAAAAACCGCCGCCGTGACATTGTGCAGTGTCACACGGTGATATGCACTGCTTGCCACTCAAAACAGTTCAATTATTTCACAATGGTGTCAACTGGCATCACAAGGTGAACATTTTAAAAGTACAAGGTAGCAGCCCGCAGGGTTCAGCGTAGCTAGACTGTGGAAGAAGAAAAAAGAAAAAACTGACAGAGACATGCATTCTTCCTTTTTCTGGTTCGGCAAAAAAAGTCTGGAAAAACAATTAGTTGCTGTGCACTGTGAACACACACACACACACACACACACACACACACACACACACACACACACACACACACACACACACACACACACACACACACACACACACACACACACACACTTTTACAGTAGAGCGGCATGTGAGGCTGTTGTAGCATATTAAATAGTTGAGCTGGTGGGGGAAATCTCCCATAAATAAAACTTTATTTAGCTGTCAGGAGTGTGGCTGTGTTTACACACACACACACACACACACACACACACACACACACACACACACACACACACACACACACACACACACACACACACATTCAGAGAGAGAGAGAGAGAGAGTAGATTTATAACTTGCATTCCAACACAGCTTATTCTAGCTTGTTATTAATTTGAGTAGGGGAAGTCTGGCTCTACATTAGGACTATGTTATTTCCCTTTCTAGTTTATTTAATTTTATGCAAATCTGGTTCTGTGAGTTTATAAGTGTGCAACATAAAAGCCTTGCTCATATAAATAGGTGGAGTTGAGCTGACAACAACATCCTCCCTACACACGGTTACACTTCAGGGTCTCAGGCCAGACAGCCAACATCGCATGTGCTCTCATACGGGCCTGTGATTGGACGAAATTATCACCTCACTTCTCCAGGCTGACTGGGTGACTTCAAAGGATGACGTATGCCCCGCCACGCTGTAGCTGGATCCTACACGCTGAACACAGTTTCCTTCAGTGCTCTTCAAACGTTGACGTTACAGCGTGTTGAGGTTGTGCTACAATGTAACATATTTAGTTTTCACATGAGGTGGCTGTGGCACATGAGGTAGAGAGCTTGTCCCGCAACCACAAGGTTGGTGGTTCAAACCCCTCTACCGGCAATATGCTGAGGTGTCCTTGAGCAAGACAGCTAACCCCAAGTTGCTCCCCGGGCGCTTCATTGCAGCCCACTGCTCCTCCGGGATGGGTTAAATGCAGAGAAATAATTTCCCCATTGTGGGACTAATAAAGGCTTAATTATTATAGAAAGGCATCAGTCCATTATTGTTTTAAGACCACAAATCATCCTAGTTTATAGACTTTTAGATTCCCACTGACTAGTTGAGGTTGTGCTACAATGTAACATATTAAAGCATATAAGTCTTATATTAAAGCATAAGTCCATTATTGTTTTAAGACCACAAAACATCCTAGTTTATAGACTTTTAGATTTCCACTGACTAGTTGAGGTTGTGCTACAATGTAACATATTTAGTTTTCACATGAAAAACATAAAGCATAAGTCCATTATTGTGTTAAGACCACAAAACATCCTAATTTATAGACTTTTAGATTCCCACTGACTAGTTGTATGTGTCCTACTGAAGCAACAGTCCTAAGTTAGTAATGAATAGACCATGAGGCTGTACAGCTGTGTATATTTTCGTTGCCACTGTGGCAGCCGAAACGATGCGTTTGGCAACTCAACAGCTCGACGCTGATTGGTCGACGGGCGGTTTTCTGATGTAGATGACGTCATCCGCTGACAGGATCTCTCGCTGAGACGGACGGACGGAGAGAGAGAGAGAGAGAGAGAGAGAGAGAGAAAGAGAAACGGAGGCGTCCGGAGGTGGAAATGAGTATCTCAATGCCTTAACTAGTCCGTTTTGTTTTTGTGTCGCTTCACAACTCAGTGGGAGCAAGTGAAGGCTTCACCAAACACGCATGCATCACCTCTCTCTGCACAGTGTGCTGCTGAGCTGTCATCCACCGCTGTGGAAACGCCAGGCTCCCCTGTGTTGTTAAAGGCTGTCTGCATACTGAGCCACAGAAGGTATGATCATGTTTTTATAGTGTGTTTGACTGCACCTGCATGTCTGATTGTAATTCAAGATTTTAAACACAGTTATAGGCATCTGTTATGATCAATACTGCGTCTTTATAATCATTATTATAGGCCTACTCATCAGTTATCAATCATGTCTGATACTTTGCATGTCAGGACATTATTATGAGTCAGCTATACATCTATAGGATTTTTTTTTTTTTCCTTTCAATATGTGTAGCTGTAGCTGATTGATGTGAGGCACATGTATTGCTGTGTTTATGTATGAGTGTTCCTAATTAAACTGATAATTCAGCACTTACACCTTCCACTTGCTTGGGTTCTTGTTTTCTTAAATAGTTATGAGGATAATATAATATAATATAGTCATTTTATGAGGCATATGGGTTATGTATGTGTGGTAAAATGGGACTAATGAGAATGAAAATGAAAGACTCTCTGTGTCTGTGCTTATCCTCTTGAGTGGCTCGGCCAGATAACAGCCTGCAAGGGAAGATTCATAACTGCAGCTTGTAAACCAATTAAACTAATGACCATACTACAGTTTAACACAAGTCAGTGGCTTTTAAAAAAACAGGATTTCACAAAAGGCTCAGTTGAGTATTTATCCACCACCGCCCATTTTTTTAAACCAAGCAGTGCCGTCAGTGTTTTGAGACATTGTTCCTCTTTCGTTTCATCTGTAACACAAGAAAATCTATTTTTGGACAAAGCCGCTCTGCAGCATGTAGCAGTGTTCACAGAAAAAAAAAAGTCCCACTGCTTTGATAATCAGCAGGGGGTTGGCCAGCAGCTCTGTAACTCTATGCCTCAGTGAAAGGTGAAATGAATAATTAAAGACGCTTAAGGTCATCGGGAAGAAGTATTTCAACACTCAGAAATAGTTATGGCTCCTCAGATTCAACAGCTGCTCTAAAATTAGGGCTCCTGTTCTCCTGGTCACATGCTCCAAAGGGGCAGATATGTTGGCATTGTTCCAAAATCATCCCTGTTGCTGCAATCACTTTTGGGGGCCCGTTGCCAACTGAGTCAAGGTCAGACCCCCTTCTCTGTTGTCAGACAGCTGCAATCCCCAAGGAGTCTTGACTGCTACAAGTGGGATTTATAACGTGTGGCAATTGACGTTTGCATCATAGTAATGTAAATGGATGAGATTGAATGGATACTTTTGAAATGGTCTTAGTTCATTTCCATAGGCTCCTTAGATGAAAAGAAAGATATCTTGATTGCATCCCTCTGCTGTAGTTTGTTCTAGAGTTGGTTTGTCACAACTAGTGACTCAGACGGAACAAAAGACCATGTTCTCTTCCAGATGTTTTAAACTAAACACTGCTCGTTTGGAAAAGGAATGCAAAGAAAGCCGTTTGTGAGGCGTAATTACGCAACAGGGGCCAGGACTAAATGGTACAATTTAGGGGAAGTATGTGTGCACAGTTTAAAGCCCCTTAAAACCTGCCCTCAAATAATGGACGGAACGATTACTTGAATGACTAAAAATCAGTAAAATTGCATCAAAGCTTTGTGTAGCTGCAGCCCAGCTTAAAATCTTAAATGTTTGTCAATGACTGCTCTCATAAATCAGATAATCTGCATGTGTGGGTGCGGTTTAATCAGATTAGACAATTACAGAAATCTATAATGTGAAACAACTAAAACTAACAATTGTGTGAAAGGAACTGATTGAGAGAATATGTTTCCATGGGCTTTAAGGACTGAGCTTCTTTGAAAAAAACATAGATGTCATTTTGATCAACCCCTCGCCTTCTCATATATGTTACTGTGTTAACATCCTCAAACCAGTTATGTACAGTGTATGACGGACTATAAGAGCTCTGAAGCTGTCTGCAAAGATGAACAATTAACATACTCAGACTAATGTGTGTGATCTTGTTCTTGCGTAACAGTATTCTTTACCATCAAAAGACATTTGCATTGTCAACACGTTCTGCTGTAGTTCCTGTGACGCCTCTGCTCAGCCAATAAATATAGATGAAGGCCATGACATCACCTTCGTTGCATGAGTACAGACTGGTCTAACTTGGTTTGTCCTTTGACCTCAGTTGCCGGGGTTTGCTGAATGGAAAACAGTCGGGTAGGATGATGGGAAGGTTAAAGTGGCATCAGGTTCTTTCTACAGTATGTAGGCCTCAGACCACTGAACAGGAACAAGCCTCAATGTCCTCTCTCCATAGCCAGAGCTTAGTGCAGCTCAAAAGCTGACTTCAGATCAGCGTGCTGGAATAACTTCACCTCATGGCCCTGAGGGAATTTCATACGCCATCAGTGGTTTGACTAAGAGACTGAAGAATGGAACAGTAGATGCTGGTTCATAAACACCTCCTCCTCTGAATGTTGACGGAGTTCGAGTGTTGCGGTCACCAGTATCCATCCATTTTTCCGTAACCTGCTTATCCAGTTAAGGGTCGCAGGGGTGCTGGAGCCGATCTCAGCTGTCAATGGGCGAAGGCAGGGTTCACCCTGGACAGGTCGCCAGTCTGTCGCAGGGCTGACATATAGAGACAAACAGCCATTCACACTCACATCCACACCTACGGGCAATTTAGATTCTTCAATGCACCTAAGCTGCATGTCTTTGGACTGTGGGAGGAAGCCGGAGAACCCGGAGAGAACCCACGCTGACACAGGGAGAACATGCAAACTCCACACAGAAGGTTGTCTGGCCCGGGAATTGAACCCGGGCCCCTCTTGCTGTGAGGCGACAGTGCTAACCACTACACCGCCGTGCAGCCCGGTCACCAGTGTGAAATGGCAAATTTAAGACCTTTTCGTATGGATGTGGGTGATAAATTTAATACTTATAATAATTTCTTCCGTACCGTCTTGTCCCCCCCCCCACACACACACCCCCCTTTCCACTGTTCCCTCCTCCAGACCCGTCAGACCATGAACTACGTGGGCCAGTTGGCGGGGCAGGTGTTCGTCCAGGTCAAAGAGCTTTACCGAGGCCTCAACCCGGCCACCCTCTCAGGCTGCATTGACGTCATCGTGGTGAAGCAGCCCGATGGGACTCTTCAGTGCTCACCTTTCCACGTTCGCTTCGGCAAGATGGGAGTCCTCCGGTCCCGAGAGAAAGTGGTGAGGGGCAACCGCCTTTGCTGTCACATTGAGAGACGTGTAACCTTTCAGATGCTTGAAGTCTTGTTTCCATTCCTTCCGCCTCTTTTGCCCCTTTCCCTGCTCCTCAAGGTGGACATGGAGATCAATGGAGAACCAGTGGATCTACATATGAAGCTTGGGGACAATGGAGAAGCGTTCTTTGTGCAAGAAACGGAAAATGATCAGGTATGGATGCATGATATTTGTATCTGAGCAGGGAATGGCTTTATAAAAATGGCTAAAAGTGTGATATAACATCCGTTGAACGGCGGTCATTGATTCAAAAAGAAACTAGATTCAAATGAAAACACACATCAGTCCCCGCCCCCCCCTCCCACGACGTCCCTGAAACCCGGACACACCCATGTTTACAACCGAGAAGCGTCATCCAAACTATCTTCCTTCTTACATGCAGTCATACTGTAGTAGTTTAAACAAGGTCACGCTGTGTGTGTGCGCAGAGTTGGCAAAGCAGACAGGATTTTTTTCCTTTCCCTTTTTGGCTGAACAGCTACCTCTGTTCATCAGTGGGTGAATGAGTCCGCAATGAAGCATTTACTATCTCAGAGGATCAATCTGGCAAAGAAATACGCTTTTAGTGGGGCATATTTGTGAATTTTGCTTTTAAGTGTGCCCTTGAGAACCATAAAAAAAAAACTACAAAGCAAAAAAATTACTTGGAAACCAAGAAAAAAAATGTTTTTCTTCAGTTCTTGGAAAGCATTTGGTTTTCCAAGATTTTCAAGCTGCAGGTTGAAAACAGCCGAGTCGCGCGTTCCCCTCGCTTATATATACATGAGGATGTGTGTAGCTGAAAGACACAAACAAGCGGTGGACTACTGAGACCGGAGGCCCGGGCCCCAAAAAGGGAAGTGGGTAATTTATTTTCCCCAGAGTGGTGTCAGATTCCCAGGCCTGGAAGAGAAAGGAGGGGGACAGGGAGGCCCAGAGTTCTTGGCACAGGGAAGAAAAACGTGAGGGAGAGTATTGTCAGACCACAAATCATATGGTTATACCTCTCTCTCTCTCTCTCTCTGTCTCTTTCCATATGTCTGCACTCACATTTACACATTTAGACTGCCCCTGCGCTGACAGCGGGAAACCCTCCTGGAAAGTATTTTCGTTTCCTAAAAGGAGGTATTAAACCCCCCCCTACCCCTTCTTTTCTCAAAACTGAGGAACACAGTCTGTTTTGGATTGGCTGTTTGGTTTCACTGGCAAAAGCTCTCCTCACAGCAGAATTGGCTGTAAACAGTTTTGCAGTGATTGCACAGTTTTGCCTCAGACAAAAACTGTACAAAACAGTAGACAGAGGATGTCGCATGTGTACAAAATAAATTGAATTGAATTGAATTGAATTGAATAGAGTCCTGTTTAAAACTTCAAAAATCTAGTTTTAACCTGCTTACAGAAATTGTTAGGGTGGATATTCTGGATAAAGTACAAATCACACTCTCTGACCTCTTGCAGCCGACAGACCTATTTGTTTGGTCTGGATGTGCTCCAAATAAATGGTTCTTTGCAGATGCAAGTAGTTGAAAACACATATATTTCAGGATTTCTAAAAAAATTAATTCAGATGTACTTCATATCTAACAATTTTAATGGCTCTTGTTGATGTTGAGTGTTTTATATCACATCTCAAAACCTTTTTTATTCTGAAAGGCATTATATTAATGCCCCTGTCTTTATCTTATTTCTCACAGGAAGTGGTTCCCTCCTACCTGGCCACCTCTCCGATCTTGTCGGACGGGTCCATCCTCATGAGCTCCTCCCTGCTGGGGAAGAGCTCCGGGCCGCCCATACAGACCCTGGGCTCTGCCGGCTGCATGGGAGAGACCGGCGGCGGGATGATGAAAAAGAGGAGGAAGAGGAGAAGGAAGGCTCGGGCGGACAGCGTGAGGAGGGAGGAGAGCGGGGACTACTCCGGGGACGAAGACATGTTCACCATAGATATCAGCTCGGACGAGATGATGGAGGTGGAGAGAAACAGGTGAGGAAATGTGGAGGGAGTAAAGGATAAAGGGGGTGATGGAGGAGAAAGGGGAATAAAGAAGGCAAGAAGAAACACATGTGAGTGGCAAGCAAAGATAGTGATACACGGGACCGAACAAGGGAAGGGGGGGTAAGTATATTACATCACTGAAATGAGCTGTAACCAAATCGGAGTCTGTCAGATGATAATAAACAGGCCAGTGTCTGCAGAGGAGAGGCTGTGGCATTGGCACACACACACACACACACACACACACACACACACACACACACACACACACACACACACACACACACACACACACACACACACACACACACACACACACACACTGATAAGACACTCACGACCATATGGAAAACATGACTACTATTTAGATTTTTACTGGATAGAAAAGAAGCTTTCAAGTGAAAAGAGGAAATATCTCACACAGTGAGGGTTTTTGTTAAAGGGTGCTTGATGTTTTATCGTACGTCAACATGTGACTTGGCCTCTGGTTTAATCTCAAACAGAGCATATGCAGGCGTGCAGCTACAGCAGCCATGTTCTTCCATTACTCTATTTGATTAAGTCCATTCATCAAGAATGAATAGATTTATTTTGATCTCGGCACATGTGTGGGGAAACATTACATCTGAATTCTGGCTTGTCTCTCCTGTACTCTACTGAGGGACAACACCACGCTGACAGTGAGGACAGTTTTAAAGAAAGATGGCTGTATATGTAGTGTAAACACATTGTTATAATGTTTTCTTATTAAAGGGAACAGTCTAGTTCTGACACCAAGCCAGCATTAGTAAATTCCGTTGCATTTCTGGTTCAATTACTTTATGCTTATTTTGATTTTAACTGATCGAACCGAACATATAAACAATTGGGGAGTAAAAAAGGAAACTTACACTCTGTTCATGTGTGATCTTTGTGGTTGTGAAATGGGTGAAAAGTGAAAGCTAAATTATAGACTATTACAAAATAAACGACATCATGTTGCAGATTAATGATATACATAGATACGGTGTACATATACGGTATTTGTGTGTGTTTCAGGACCCGGGACGTCCTGAGAGACGAGTCAACAGTCGGCTCTTTCAAACAGACCGGCATCTACACCCGTTCAGATGGAGAGTGGAGCCCAATTCAGAGGTGCTTCACTCACTCATATGACGAAGACCTCCATGTTGTTATACAAAAGAATCGTCTCTCTAATTCCTGTTTATCGTCTGTTCCTCTCTCAGCCCTGGAAACTCTCGTCCCACCTCTCCCAAGAGCGATTCTGAACTAATGACCAAGCCGTCAGACAATCAGAATCCAGCCATGCTGTGGGCGTGGGGGGAGCTGCCACAGGCTGCCACGGTAACCAAAAAGTGTCTACTGTGCATGCATACACAGAGAGAAAAGCTCTTAATATATTTGCAGTAGTTTTTGGTGTGTTAATACACCACACAGTATGGCACGCAGGGTTTTTAAATTTCGCCCTCCTCCATGTTTTTCTAGCCGTCCTTCCTGACAGTGAAACCCAACCCTCCACCAGTGTTCCCAGTATCCATCCCTGTGACTGAGAGCACGCACTTCCGCGTGATAAATCACGAGACGTCCTCGGAGCAGTGTGGACTGATGACGCCAGAGGAGACGGGTGATGAAACAGTGGGGATGGAGTCAGAATCCATGAGGACAGAGTCCCAGACAGCTGGAGATGTGGCAGCTCGTATGACCTCTGACACGGAGGAGGCCATGTCTGCTCATCCAGGCAAGACAGACTCTCCATCCAAGAGAAAAGGTAACAGTCGAAGGGGAGACGGCACAATAAGATTTATAATTAATTTTGGAGGTTATCGCATCTGCAATCATTTAATTAGCTTAGGGTTTTAGCTGTCAGCTCTACAGCTTTCTTTTTTCTGTATTAGTTTATAATGTTAAAAGCACCAATATTAACAAAATACTTTTCAAAATACTTTTGGAAAGTGTTTCTAAATGTAATCAGTTACTCAAAATAAGCAAGAAAAAGTGTTTTTTCTAACATTTATGGTTTTCCACAAACCAAATATCATTTCATGCATAGTATTAGTGTGAGCTACAGCGAAATAAATCAGTTGGCCTGAAGAAAACCAAACTTTTTTTGTGTTTTGTGGTGAAATAGTATCTTTTAAATGTACTTTGCAAAAATAAATTTACTATTATATTTTTCTAATAGAAGAATTGTAAAGCCAAACATAAACTTTGAAGAATATTATCAAGAGAAAACTACTGCAGTAAAGATATCTAGAAACAGTCTTTTTCACAGTGTTGAGATAATTGTTGCATTTTACTTGCCACTTATTCAAAAAGCAAGCTGTAAAAAAGGATTTTCTCGAAAAGCAAACACAAAGAAGCTGTCTTTCTGTTGCAGACAAGAGAAGCCGCCATCTTGGCTCTGATGGAATTTACCTGGATGACATCACAGACCTCGAGCCTGAAGTGGCGGCCCTTTACTTCCCTAAGAGGTATGACGACACAGTCAGACCTCATGAGCACAGGTAAAGTTTTAACACATATGATCTAGCCGAGCTTAACTCCTCGTCTCCGTAGCGACGGCAGTGCAGCGGTGAGGAGCATCTCAGACCCGGGTCTCCACAGCACCAGTCTGTCTCCACAGTCAATCAGCTCTGGAGGAGACAGCGGTGTGGACAGCTACTGCGACCACATGGCCGACATGCCGTCCATCACCATCTCTCTGTGTGGAGGACTCAACGACAACAGGGAGATCACTCAAGGTAAGACCCTGACACAGAACAGCTTCAATGCTCGTGTTGTCAGAAAAGGGAATCTGAACAAAAAAATGCATGTGTCTCGTTTACAGAGCAGTTCCACGAGAAGATCATCTCTTACCAGCAGTTTTCGGAAAACCCCTCCATCATCGACGACCCCAACTTAGTCGTGAAAATTGGCTCCAAGTAAGACATCTCTCACCAGAGAAATGAAAAACATCAGGCTACAAGCAGTTTACAATCCACTGCACGCTGTATGGATTTTATCTGCTACACTTTGCAGCAAAAACTGCAGCATGTGCAGGATTGTTTGAGCTCATAGTGACATTTTTGCAGAGACATTTAGCTGACAACGTGTTTTTTTTTTTTTTTTTTTATACGGTTATGAAGTTGATAAAAATAAATGTTGTTTCCTCCCTCAGATACTATAATTGGAGCTCTGCGGCTCCCCTTATGCTGGCCATGCAAGCCTTTCAGAAACCGCTGCCAAAGGTGAGAAACTGATACACAGGACAGATATTAGACTCTCGGTTGGCTGGTTGTGTTACAAGAATACCACTCCCCCTGTTGACTGAAACTGGTACTGCGCTTTCAATGACTGTTTCCCTCTCCACCTTATACTTTTACCCACCCTACATGCATTATGTTACAAAACACCTAATGTGCAATCTATAAACGTACAACCTTAATGTTCTGTTATCGCAGTCTTTATGTCGTGTGACAAACACCCACTGAATCTGTCCTCCCTAAACTTTGTCTCCCCCCTCTGTTCCCCTCCCATCGGTGCATCCATCCATCCATCCATCCATTAGTCCTCTTTCCTCAGTTATATTCACTCAGCCTTAGAGTTTCTCCTCTGTTGTCTTACTGGTGTGCTGGGCTACAGCTCTGTACGTCACAGACACACATTCTTTTTACCCTTTCCTCCTGTTTTCTATTCTTTCTTTACCTTCCTCATTCCTTGTCCTCTATATCAAACCATACATGCTTTAGGTTTAAGTTGTTTTTGTTTAAGTGTGTTTTTTTATGGTGTTGTGTTGTGGTTGTTTTTGGGGTCGTGTGTGCTCCGCTTCAGGCTGCGGTGGAGAACATCATGAAGGAGAAGATGCCCAAGAAAGGAGGGAGGTGGTGGTTCTCCTGGCGAGGCAGAAACAGCAGCACCAAATCGGTGATTCCTTCTCATCTTGCTGATGAGTTGTTTTTTTTTAGATTCCACTAAACGTTTGTGCAAAGCATATCAACCTTGGTTCTCCTCTTACAGGATTCCGTCTCTGAGCGCGGGTCCGGTGGATATGCTGAGCAGGATGGGACAATGTCAAGCAGGTGAGGAACCCTCAAACATTCATGGTTTAGAACATCCTGACTGTCAAGGACTGAACATCCTTTAACACTCTGTCACCCTGTCTGATGCCAGACACAAAGAGGAGTCGTCCTCCAGCGATGAAGACCACGAGGCAGCCATGCAGGGCTCTCCCACCATCCAATCAGAGCCTGGACTCATACTAGGAGGCGTGTCTTATAAGAAAACACTCCGTCTCACATCAGAGCAGCTGGTGAGGACATATTTTGAATTGTTCTACTTATTGTAGTGGTTTTTACCTTTTTATATTATATCTCTTTCTCCCTCTCTCTCTCTCTCTCTCTCTCTCTCTCTCTCTCTCTCTCTCACACACACAGCTGTCTCTCCAGCTGCAGGACGGTCCTAACGACGTTGTGTTTAGTGTGACCACTCAGTACCAGGGAACCTGTCGCTGTCAGGGAACCATCTACCTCTGGAACTGGGACGACAAGATAATTATCTCTGACATAGATGGAACCATCACCAGGTGTGTGATACATGTGAAAACAAACATTATACAACACAGATGAACTTTGTTTGGAGTGTAAATGAAAAAAAAAAATATATATATATATATATATCGCCCAAACCTATAGGTTGTGTCCATGCATTAGCCTTCGCTCACATGTCTAAATTAATTTATGCATTTTTGTCTTTAGGTCGGACACACTGGGTCACATCCTGCCCACACTGGGGAAAGACTGGACCCACCAGGGCATTGCAAACCTCTACCACAAAGTCAGCCAGTAAGCACTAAATGTCAGATGGGAATTGCTTTGGTTAGGTTCAGTCAAAGCAAAACACCAGAAGGCTCAAATTTCTTGAAAATTCTGTTCACATTTTACAAACAGACCAAAATACAAGCTCTGAAAAGAAGAGATTTGTTGTAATTGCCATGGAGTGATTATTATTAATACGCATGCTTGTTCTTGCTTCGTCAGAAATGGATACAAGTTCCTTTACTGTTCGGCGCGAGCTATCGGCATGGCCGACATGACCAGAGGTTACCTCCACTGGGTCAACGAGAGAGGCACCATGCTTCCTATTGGCCCCGTCCTCCTCAGCCCGAGCAGCCTCTTTTCAGCCCTGCACAGGTCTCTCATTCACACAAACACATGCATAGGTTTCTAAATGAACACTCAAGAAGATTTAGATGGCACCGCGACTTTATCATTGTTCTACTGTACTGATTGTTACATCTCTGTGCGTGTGTGTGTGTGTGTGTGTGTGTGTGTGTGTGTGTGTGTGTGTGTGTGTGTGTGTGTGTGTGTGTGTGTTTGACAGGGAGGTGATTGAGAAGAAGCCAGAGAAATTCAAAGTGGAGTGTCTCAATGATATCAAGAACCTCTTCTACCCCAACACACAGCCGTTCTATGCAGCGTTTGGCAACAGACCAACGGTAGGCACGCTTTACATAAAGCACAACTGATGGTACACTAGGTCTTTTAATCTGATTACTGGTGTATAATTTATCTGGATTGTTTTGGGGTTGAAAATCAAAAGCCATTTGTGCTGTAGATTCTTGCATAAATGCTTGTTACTTTTGCATAGATTCATTTAAATAAATACATCATTTCTAACACTGAATTAAATGCTCTTTTATATTCTTTTAGGATGTATATTCCTATAAAGAAGTAGGAGTGCCACTGAACAGGATTTTTACAGTAAACCCTAAAGGCGAGCTAGTGCAGGAGCACGCCAAGACCAACATCTCATCGTAAGTCCTGCATTCGGTTTACACGTTGTACTCGAGGAGGAGACATTATAATGTTTCTTTTTGATTCATTTAACGTGTCTAATTGTTGCTGTCTCCTCTCATCAGCTATGTCCGTCTAGGTGAGGTGGTGGACCACGTGTTCCCTCTTAAGATGCGAGCCTCATCCTCAGACTTCCCATGCTCGGACACCTACAGCCACTTCACCTACTGGAGGCAGCAGCTCCCCCGGGTGGAACATCAGGGTACTACACCTCCACCGACTCCACAGACTCCCCAAATCAGCAGCTGACCACCTGTGGCCTGCTGAATGGCTGCTAGAAGGCGGGCTGAGCACTGATGGCGGGATGGTTATGTGATGTGTGAGATAGGAATTTGTAGGGATTTTTTTTTGTAGAAGAAGATGAAGCACTTTGAGGGCAAAGCAGAGAGCAGTTTAAGTGGGTTAATCTGCTGTGATTATTTAAAACGCACAAGATGGATGTAATAGCACTTTTATGAAAAGATGGCCTTTTGACTATCTGTATGTATATGATAATAATTTATTCAGGCAGCTTAGCACATGTATTCTTTTGAGTGAGTGTTGACATCATTTCAGTAGCTAGACGTTTCAAGCTATTTATGCAGAAAGATGAAAACTGTATTTCTCAAACTATACCGATTTTCAGAAGTGCATCACACCTGATATCAAATTTATTTCCTTGCTCTGAACTTTTTCATTCAAGACTGTTTCAGATCCTCAATCAGCATGGTGTTGCATATATATAGATATATCTATATATCTATATATACATGTAGGCTGGAGCAACAGATGTGATATGTATTATTCTGTCAGTATTGGTTACATAGTGTGGTAAAATGTATTACACAGCACAATGAATGAGCGGCGTCTATGTAGCTTGACATTATTCTGACAGAGGGTACATTATATAATTGGTTTTGAATTAATATTTATTGTTGAGACAAAGTAATGCTGACAGGAGAACAGAAAGCAAAACATTTTTATTTTTCTATTGAAATCACAGTGTGTTGATGTTGTGATCAGAAAGTGATTTCTGTGGCGGCCTCATGAAATGAATATATCCAGTTACAGTTCATACAATAAGTCTATGTGACTGTTAGGTGCTCTCTAAGATTTATGCTCGGTTCCATAAATGCCATTAGATATAGTTTGTTTATTTATCTGGTTACATCTTGACTGATATAAAATGTAGCTTACATTATATGTCACCCATTGGTTATTTTTCTGCTGCCATTCCCTTTTCATATCACTTAAACCAAGTAAGCGACAGTATTAAAAGGAATGTTTGACCTTTTTTTTCAAAGTAACAGACACTTGAAAAGTGATCTTTGTATCTATACAAACACCACATATAACCTGAGGTCATATGCAGTATATGAGCAGGAGCTGCTGTCATGGTAACCTGACGAATTCATCTGTATTTTTATTTTGAACCACCCGAACAGTGTCATCATATTGAGTAAGCGTGTAGTTTATGGAAGAGGATGTGCATATAATGCTTAATTATTCTTTCCATGAAAGAGCTCAAATAGCCTGAAAGCGTATTATCTTTGCCTTAACTGTGGACGATATGATGAATCATTTGTTCATTTATTCCCTCCACTCCTTCTCCTGACCAGTTCACTGTTACATGTATGTGGGCAAAGTCAATAAAAAATGCCTTGATACAAAAGTGAGTGTGTGTCAATAATTCAGCATGACAACTCTCCATTCAACTGAACAGAATGGTGGAAGAAATGTTCATATAAAAGTAGTAATATTACACTGTGAAAATACTACAAGTAAAAACCTTACTTAAGTAGGTTTCAGTGTATTACTATTATATATGATTTTTTTTTTTATTAATGCTACATTAATGTGTTGCATTTTACTGTTGTGGATGTTTAAGGTTTCAATACTGCTGAGTAGTTTAATTTACAGCAATGCATCATATTCTATAAGATCATCACATTTGTAGTGTTGCTGTTGAACAGCAAAATCACTAAAAGACAACTATTCATGAGAACAGCCATGTTTCATTTTGTGAAGATCAATTTTCTAGATGATCAAAGAGGGGTTTTAATTAATTCATTTAGCTTAAGGAGTAGGATCTTTTTTTTAAATGAATAAAAAAATGAATAAAAAAACGTTACATTTGGATGCATGCTATTTACTGGAAGATGGGGAAGATGATGAAAAACAGGAAGATGATGAAAAATTATAATCTGAAAAGTAACTAAAGCTCTCAGACAAATTTAGAGGAGTTAAAAGTAGGAATGTACTGATACTGATATCAAATATCGGGTCGATATTGACTCTTTTAGCTGGATCAGGTCATCAGTGACAATGTGTCTGATCAATTCAATTCAATTCTATGTTTATACTCCATACACATTATATACTAGAATTTAATTTCTGTTTGGGTCAGTTTTGACCAATCTGTTGTAGGATTAAAAAGGTTTACACTTAAATAGTCATTTCTGTTAATTTTGAAGTTTTTTAATGCACAATGTATTATTTTAAATAATAAACCATCATTTTTTTTCTTTTTATGTATATTTATGTATTTATATGTTACATTTAGTTTTTACAAATTTAAGAAAACAACGTTTAGGCCAAACCTGATCTTGTCCTACAAATAAAAAAAAAAAATGATGCCAGTCACTTCCCACATTGTGAGGCATACATTTAACAAGTAACTTATCTTAAGTTTTTATTTAAATACTATCCTTGAGAAAATATATTTTGTTATAGAGCTTGTCTAGTATCACTGTGATGCATCAAGCTTACAGACAGACAGACAGACAGACATGCAGACAGACACTCTGACATGTGGTTGTTAGGATATATGTACTTTGGGGTTGTTCCAGCTGCTCTTCACGGTGGCGGAAGGCGTTTCCTAAACCCAGCGACGCCATTGGCTGCTGCTCCACGTCGGGAGGCGCTCTGAAGCAGAGGAAAACCGAAAGTCTCTGAGGACAGACAGAGACACCTGCGAGCGTTGTGTTTGTCCCTGTAAAGCATGGCGAGCACGGTAAGAGAGCCCAGCACCTGTTTCCCTGCAGCATCACTCTCTGCATCCTTTCTGAACGCTTTGAAAGTTAACGTTATGAAGTGTGCAAGTGTTAACAACGCGACTACAGGATATGTATTTGATGTGTTTTGATTTGATTGCTGAGGCTATTAAAGATATAAATAGTGCATAAATATGTGCCCGGTAGAGCTGAGGTTACGAGCTGAGTAACGT
Organism: Anoplopoma fimbria; assembly: GCF_027596085.1. NCBI lineage: Eukaryota > Metazoa > Chordata > Actinopteri > Perciformes > Anoplopomatidae > Anoplopoma > Anoplopoma fimbria. Next base: position 7,180,519 of record NC_072466.1, read on the forward strand.
TGCTTAATAGTTCACAAAACAGATAGTGCAGATAAGGAGTCAGTGAGTTGTTTCAGTTTCAACTAGAGAAAGACCTTCAAGGAGTCCTTTGTATTTAAAGATCACCTTCAGACATGGATTTACATGTTTTAAAATGTATAGAAATAATCTGTTTGGATTAATAATTTATGTTTAATATGTTTTTTTTTTTTTTTTTTTCAAAGAACAAAATACATCTAGTCTCTTTCTCTCATTGAAAAATCCAGAATATATGAATATGCACTTTTTTTTAATGCTGGACACAAGATGTTGCATACTTAAGTTCACTTGAGTTCATTCTCTCTGTGTGTGTGTGTGTGTGTGTGTGTGTGTGTGTGTGTGTGTGTGTGTGTGTGTGTGTGTGTGTGTGTGTGTGAGACCTGATGTAAGTTGCATATTGGACCCTGGTTTGCCCTCAGTTGTGATGTCTCAGCAGCGTGCCTGTGTGTGTTCATTCAGGTCAATCACAGATAATCTTTCCAATCAAGGCATATGAATGTCTTCTAGTTCAAAACATACATCATTCAAACTTAAGGTCAAATCTTTTGAAGAAAGGTCATGAAATTTAAGCCTGCGCTGCAAAGATGGGCAGTTTGCCTCTATCTGTCCTGACGTCAGTGGGGAGTTCATTCCACAAACCTTCCAGTGAAACTCATTTTTAGTTAATATAGTGGTTGAAAAAGTGGTATTGCTATTTGTTCAGTCGGCAGACATTAACTTCCCGAAATGTGTTTTATTTTCGCTTTCTTTCCCCTCACATGTGTGAGTCACATCCAGGACACCCAATGATGGCAGATCAGCCATGTTTCTGTCTTCATATTCTATAAAAGGTGTCAAACATCAAACGTAACTGGAATGCTTTTAACATAAAATTGACGTCCTCCTCCAGTATAGGGATTCAGGCAGAGCAGGCCTGGAAAATGATGAGTTTGTGGATATACTGGAAGACAAGAAGCTCAGCAGTGATCTTGGGCATGCCTTCAGGACCTTCAGCCCAAACCCTTTCAAAGGAGCCCCGTCCTGCTCCGCGGCCGACCTCCACAAAGCCGTGCTGGAGTCCCAGTATCTACGCTACATGGCCAAGGAGGTGGGATGGTGTTATTTGAGAAGACGCATTAAAGAAGTTCTATACTATTGCTTCATTGATATGGAGTCAGTCTTTTCCCCTGCGTCCCCCCCCCATCAGATTGCCATGGAGACGGGGTCATCGCTGGAGGAGGTGAGAGAGGAGGCTTGTGGGATTTTGGAGGAAATGTCCCAGAACCTGCAGATGGGGTTCATCCGGCTGATGGCCTACATGCTCACCAAGGTGTTGAAGAGACTCTTCACCCACATCTACGTCAACATGGAAGGACTCAACGCGGTCAGGACTAAATCAATGCTGTATTTAGAACGACAGCACATAACAAAATACACACCACTTACACAGAGCCAGTGAAGGATAGTGTCCGCTGTACACTACAATGTACATCTTTAAAGTAGCTGTTTTATTTAATATGCAAATACAGTAGATCTGAAAGAGTCACAACATCCAAATTTAATTTTATCTGAGATACTCAACATTAGGTAAGGGAGACAATATGGTTGTTTTTTTATTATGCAGGTGATCAATTCTTAGATGTAAACTAAGATGCACTATGAAGCTCTTAGATGCGACGTAAAAATGCAACGTCCAAGAATAACCTCGTAACCTGAGATTGTTTTCTTGGTTTCTACTAATGTGTTGAATATAACCACCACTTGCAAATAATATTTGCCACTTGCCCTAAATTTGGTATTTTTCAACCCTATTTTCTAATGTTCTCTCGCGAGATTATACGCAACTTCGAGCGAGACTTCTCCTTTGCCTTTCGGTGGCGCAAAAAACGCTTTTATTGGACGTAAATGCCGGTGCCAATTTATGTATTACAGCCTGTGAGCGGCACAGACGTCTATTGCGCTCTCCCTTAATACTGGACCAATTTCAGAAATTGTTGTCACCATTAGTTTATCAGACAAAAAAACCCAACAAATACCAAAGAGACTGAGTAAAGTAGATTGTAATCAGTCTCTATTTTTACAATCTTGTTGGGACTGCAACATTTTTCAGTTTCTTAACAATAAGAACAAGCTAATCTTAACAATAAAATGTTTAAGCATATTAAAAAGTGTTTAAATGTATGAAAAAGTGCTTCTCTTTATTGAGATTGATTAATATTATGATACATACAACATATCATATCTCGTTATCTTATGAAAATGAACACTTGATATTTAAGTTATGTTCTAACAAGGGTTCAAAGACTACCAAGAGACTGCTGCTGATACAGCTTTTAGATTTCTCTGTTTTCTGCCTATTTCAGCTCCAACAAGCTGTTCAGGAGAGTCCTGTGATCCTGATGCCCAATCACAGGAGCTATATGGACTTCTTGGTTATCTCCTACATCCTGTTCACCTACGACATCCCAGTGCCTGTTATTGCTGCAGGAATTCGCAAGTATCTATTTTAATGAAAAAAACCCAGAGTATTGTAGATACAACACATTTGCTTAAGTAAACATTTTAATGATGCTCACTCTCTCTCTTTCTCCCTCTATTTGTTCCTCTTTTCTCTCCACTGTAAAGCTCTAGCAGGGATGAAGATGGTCGGAGAGATGATGCGTCGGTCGGGAGCTTTCTTTATCCGACGTGCCATCGGCTCTGACAAACTGTACTGGGCAGTGCTGTCAGAATACGTCAAAACCATTGTCAAAGTAAGACATAAAACATGGAAATGGCCACAGCTTGTAAAATTATTCCTCAATCCAGCAGCTGCTGTATTTGACATTCAGTAAAGAGTGTTTCCAACCATGTTTTTTCTGTAGAAAGGATTTGCACCTTTGGAGTTTTATGTGGAAGGCCTGCGAAGTCGCACACTGAAGTCCCTGAATCCTAAGTTAGGTAAGTGTCACGTCAGCACTTTGTGTGTGTTCCAGGGCCAGAAAGTTGCTCTGTCAGGAAGCCTTGTTGCTTGAACAATTTGAGTTCTTTTGTTTCATATTTATTGGTCCAATTTTTTTATGTTATTGTGTGCAAGATTAGATGTTGTCTGCCGCTGCATGCTGTGTGGTACAGTGTATTTAGGTTGATCTAAACTCTAAATTGTATTTTGTAACGACCTACAATTGCATTCATGCATTGCCACTTGGGCAAAATTCTACATTATGTGCACGTGTCTGCAGGTATGATGCACATGGTGCTGGAGCCCTTCTTTAAAGGTGAGGTGTATGACATCACATTGATCCCCATCAGTATCAGCTACGACCGAGTGCTGGAGGAGTCGCTGCTCGCCCACGAGTTACTGGGAGCCCCCAAACCCAAAGAAAGCACCACGGTACGTCCCGGTCCTGTCACTCGCTTCAATAACCATAATAAACTCAGTACAAGAAGCCTTACCTGCTGCCAGCATTCACTGTGATATTACTGTTTATTGTGAAGGTTAATTGGGTTTAGATGCCCCATTAAGCCTGCCTCTCTCTGAATCTTTTCCAACATGTATTTGTTTGTTACATTATGAAAAAATTCATTAAATATTCCATTTATTGTATCTGCAAACACTTTTATTTTATCTCTAACCTCGTTTACTCATTAGTGCAGGTCAGAAGGGTTCGTGCATGAATAAAGCTGATTACTTCTTGCTCGTGATTCACTCCCACCCTGGCTCTTTTTTTTTTTTTTTTTTTTTTGCAGGGTCTGCTGAAGGCTAGCAAAGTGCTCCAGGAAGATTACGGCAGCATGCACGTGAACTTTGGCCGTCCCATGTCAGTCCGAGACTTGTGCCAGGGCAAGATAAACCGCTGCCAGTACAACCTCATACCTAGGTAGAAAATAAAAGTCCTTACATATAGTTTTTATAGGATTTAAAAAAACCATTAGAATCAAATTGTAATAATTTGTACAATCTAAACTCCTCTAAACTCTAAAACCTCTAGATTTGTCACCCATTGTTCCCGCTCTCTCTCTGTCTCCCTTTTATATCTATTCACAGAGATCTCCCTCAGCAGCCCAGTGCAGAGGCTCAGGCCTGTGTGAGCTGGCTGGCTCATCTGATGGTACGAATCCAAGAGGAGGGCTCTCTGATCAGCCCGTGGTCTCTGATGGCCTCCCTCTTGCTCCAGGCTCCTACCACAGTCTTAACAGAGGAGGGCCTGCCGTGGCATCAGCTCACAGAAAGAACCCTCTGGCTCAGGAAGCTGGCGCTGGACTTTGGGGCTCGCCTGAACTGGCCTGGTGGGTGGAGAAGATAGATGGATTTTTTTTTTAATGTATATTCTGTTAATATTGTATCTTTTTCTGCTTAATTTTGCAGCATTTGTAGCGTTAAGAGGAGTGCTCTTCTTTTAGTGGGCCTGTAGAGGTTTATTTTCACATCCCTTGAGTGACCAGTAGGTGGCATTTCTTTCGTGGTGCATCACACGTGAACCAGACAGGGTTAATGCAGAAAAGTAAGTGAGTTGGATCCGTCAGCGTCTTACGTCGGGATACTAAAGGCTCCTTCGACCCGGTCCGCGGTAGATCAGACAGATTAGACGAATGCGAGTTGGCACAAGCGTTCAGATTCACTTAGGAGTTCCTCAGTGGATTAATGCACTTTAAGTTACTTACCCTAAGAGGACCCCACTGAACCGCCTCACTTAAAAGCTCTTGTGTGTGTGTGCAAATACACACATGCAGGCACCTAAACACACATGCAAATGTACAAAAACATAACAAACCACTCTTTAACTCCAAACATCCCTTGAACGATGATCATGTGGACGCCGTTTTCTCCAGGACAAGTCCCTGACCTGGATGTGATGTCCTCCGCCGTGGCTCTTCATCACTCCATAGTTTGCCGTAAAGCGGGGCGTGTCTACCTGGTCCAGGAGGAAGAGCTTCAGAGGAAACATCCCATCAACCCAGAGGAGGATATGATCAAGACGGCGGCGACGGTGCTGATGCTGGCTTCCTACAGGAATCAGTCCCTGCATATTTTTGTGCGTCCTGCCCTGCTCGCAACGGCAATAAACGTCACAAAGACAGCGCAGAGAGGTGAGGGATACAAGATATGTTTCTCAAATATTACACCATGACATTCATTTATAGATGTTCCTCTTGCCTGCTTGTGATCAAACGTTCTGTTCACAGACGACCTCTTCGCCTTCTTCTGCTTCCTACGAGACGTCTTGTCCAACGAATTCATCTTCATCCCCGGAAAGTCGTCTCAGGTAACAGCCACATCAGCTTCCCTCGGGCATCTCAGGTCAAAGATCGCGAGGAGGTCTGTTGTGCTGTTAAACCCTGGTGATGATTTATGTAGCGCAAACAGGATCACAGCTCTGCCTCTGATAACCCGGGCATGTTTAAGCATAATGTTTACTAACTCGGGTTAGGTGGAGGAGTGTGCATTTGCGAGAAACATTTGGAGTCATTTTGTAGTCTTTTGAGAGGCTAAAGGTTGTGGAAAAGCTTCCCAGGAAGACCAAAATACTTACCTATTCGTCAGCGTTTTGTTCATTGGTCAAAGGCCTTTCTATATATACAAAAGAATACACAAAGTCTTGAAAATATTGTTGGATTGTTATTAAAATTGTGTTTATCTGCCTGTTGATTTCTGTCTGTCCATCAATCAGGATTTTGAGGAGGCGTGCGTCCTCCTGAGGAAATGTGGAGCCGTCCACATCAGTGAAGAGGAAGTGACGGTGTCAGACGCGGGCTGGAGGTGCTGTCCTTCCTGCAGGCGCTGCTACAACCCTTCATAGACTCTTATCAGGTCCTTTTGACTTTTCCTCCCCTGATTGAGATATTGCACTATGCACATGTTGCTGACATGGTTGTAGCTGCCACTAAGGTCATGACCTCTGCTTTTGTTCTGGGAGTTTGGGGGTTTAAGCAACCCTGAGGTAGTTCACAGTATGAACAGTTTTTACTTATTTTCATGCTGATTCCGGGAGTTTTTTTTTTTTAACCTTTGAGTACTTTAGGTCAACAAACACTAGTGAATATGGTATGAAAACAAGGCTCTAATTTCACAATAATTTTTCAGAAAAGTTACCTGGAAATAAATATTTAAAGGAACTAATTCTAGATAAATAGATACAAAGTTGGGAGATAGTTAATTAATTAGAGTTTGGCTTATGAGTAGCTGTTGACTGTATGATGATTAGAGACACTCCCTCTGTTACAAAAAAATGTTGTTTGGTTTGTTGGCTGACATTTCCTTAACATGCTATGATGCTGATAAAATAAAAGTACCGCAGTTGCCAATTATAAAGCAGGTTTCCTCAGTGCATAAAAAGACAGACTAAGATTACTATGTTGGATTGAAATAGTAAAATTAGGCGGTTTATGTCCTTCTGTTTGATCAAGTGTGTTTTTTTTGTTCAGGTGATGTTCAGGTACCTCTGTGAAGACGGAGTTCACGTGTTTGCCGAGAAACAGTTCCTCCCTGCTGTGCGAAACCTGGCTACAAAGCTCATCCTCTCAGGTGAGACAAAGTGACCTCTGACCCCTAGAAACAATCTATAGCTATTAAACTCAAATCAGCAAATTGTTCCCCATCGTTACATATGTGTGTCTGTGTGTGTTTCAGGTGAGCTTCACACCTATGAAGCCCTTTCGTCCGACATGCAGAAGAACCTTTTGTCGGCCCTGCGGAGGCTGGAGACTGTGACCAAGTTGAAGGCGTGAGTAACGAGATTAGCCCCTGCAAATCTGTTTGGTTTTAAGCTCATTTTCTGTGGTGGTTGAGAGGCTGTCTGTGTTTCTGATGCCAATGTATTTAAGTTTCTCTGTCTCTTTCCTCATCACAGGTCGGAGCAGAATGAATACAGACTGAACAAGGAAGCTGTCAGAAGAATCGATGGCATATTTTGTGAGTCGGCTTAACCTGAAACACAACTGATTTTGTGATAAAGATGAACATTGTGACTTGTTAACCTCACCGCCTTTAGAATACGTCGTCTGTCCTCACCGTGTGTTTAAGATTTGGTTTATGGCCTTGTTTGTGTTTTCCACACTAACAGACTTAGGGATTTTTTTTTCTGTTCCTCTCTCACTGTAGCCGGGAAAATCCCTCCCCGGATGCTCCAGACTACACCTGACGCTAAACTTTAGCCTCCGTTGGAACTGTTCCAGCTCAACGTCCTGTTAACCCTTACTTGACCCTTTCCTCTTCTCCTTCCCTCCGTGCCTTTTATATGCAGCCGTCGGTAGAATTGCTTCACCTTAACTCTGCATCCTCCATACCAGTGGTCAGACCTGACCCCGGCAGCGTTCCACTCTTGGAACGTTTGCTACCTCCCCCACTCTCTGTGTCCTTGTTGTCATCAATGACCGAAGAGAACGCTACAAAGACCTGATATGGTGACCCAAGGGCGACAGTATTGCTGATTTCGTTTGAAGTCTATAATCAGAGTTAGTTGATGATGAAGAACGGCATACATACTGTATGACTGATGCACTAGTGATTCCTGTGGATCAACATACTGAACTATAACTGTATTTTAATCAGTTGCATTGTATTAGTATGTTTTTTGTCCTGTAGATATATTGTTGATTGACAAGACTGACATGTCTAAATGAGGAAAATGAACAGTATAGCACTATAAATTAAACTTGATTGCTGGCATAGTAAGTGTAATTATTAGATAGTAAAAACCAAATTATGACAGTTGATTGTATAAACATTACTGTACAAATAAAAAATCTTAGTACTGTACCATTAACAATGCCAAATATCGTAACCCATTAAATGTTTTGTTTTAGACTTTTATTTTAAGTTGGTTACATCTCAATAAATGTAAAACAAATGTGTAACAAAATGCACCATAGATTAATTATTTTTCCACACCTTAATTATAAGTTCTTAATTGATTCTGTTTGTAAAACCAATCAACACCCCCCCTCCCCCTCCCCATGTGACCCCCTCAGCAGTAAGAAGAAGGCCTCTTATGTGCCAGTTTCACCAGTATATTGTGTTAGGCCTACATAGAGATACAAACATTATCTATACACAGGTGGTACGTCGACTTTGATGCGTAAAGCGCTGACGGGGTCTTGACAGAACACCGAGATGTACTCCAACACTCTAGAATTTAGCTTTTTCTCGCCCTCCTTGGCCCTGTGCCGCTCTTTGTCCCATCTATCCCTCTCTCCGTTCATTTGGGAGAACAGGTTGACCTGGATGGTGCGCAGCGTGGCCGCCAGCACGTAGAACCCGCCCTGCAGCATGTGGCAGAAGGCTGCGCCCACGCTCAGCGCGGCGCCCATCAGGTTGGGCACCGTCTCGCACACCACGCACATGCCCTCCAGGAGGTGCAGCGTGCCTTTCCTGGCCAGTGGCTGGTGCTGGTGCTGGTGCTGGTGGAGGGAGCCGCCGCCCGGTGGGGGGGTCGGGTTTTGCTGGACATGGTTCAGCAGGTACCTGGCGCAGTCGGCGAAGTGGGTGAGGGCCCGGCGCAGCGGCAGCAGGGCCAGGTACAGGTGACATGCGGCTTTGGTCAGAGCATGGAAGAGCAGCCGCAGCTCCAGCACGGCGTTGCCTGGAGATAAGAGGGCAGCGGGGTCAGTTTCTAATCTAAACACCCTGGCTAATGTCAGCAACCATTACGCACAGAGTCTGCCACTGGATTAAAGGGCGCACCGTGCCATGTGGGTGTGGCTGGGTATACACCTTAGCACGCGAGGTCTGGACCCATCCTCTGATTGACATATATCACAAATTCAAAAATCACATTTACTATGTCTCTTCACTTTATGCTGCTGTAAACCTGCAAATTTCCCCGCTGCGGGACTAATAAAGGATTATCTTATCTTATCTTATCTCTAAATCAAGTATACAGTTACATTTCCATCTATTGCTGTTTAATTGTTGTCAAAGTAATGTAAGCTACAGGAACAAGTAAGCATAAGTCTCAAAAAATGACAAAGAAGAAATTACTTTTAATGTTTTAAATGTCTCTTTACAACAACTTTTATTAAGAAAAAACATAATGAATGAAGCTTATTTAAGCAAACCTTTTAACTAACAGGTTACTCAACACAGCTAAGTTGTATTGGGTAGTATGCACTGCTACACCTGCAGCAGGGTTTATTCTAATCAAGCTTAATTTGTGAAACGAAAATGAAACTATTGTCATGATTTCCTGAAGATGTCCCAGTGTGACATTCTGTCAAAGGTTTGTGGCTACTGATTAACCATTCTTAGCAAAACTGCAAGGTGAAATTATTTGTTTTACCCAGCAAAATACACACTGTGCAGCCCTGTGCAGAGATATAAATAGCCTTATATCTTATGCTGTAAATCTATGCCAACTGTTTCTGCCATTAGGTAACATACCGGTGCCACAGCCTTCCTGAAGCTTCCAAATCTCCTCTTACAAAATGTTTTCTCTTACCATCTATGAAGCAGAAAATCCACAGCAGGGCAATAATCGCTGCCAGCGAAGTCCACCAATCCATGTGGTCTCCCCCCTGTCCTGGGCTCGGCAACGGGAATAAGGCAAGCAGTAAAATCCCCCAAGTTATGATCTGGCCAAGCCCTGCCCTGCCTCTACGTGGCTAATACCTGCACATTAAGTAGGCCTAGTGCCATTCCCTGCAGGTGTCTGAGAGCTGCAGCCTAGAGCACCTGAGGTGTCAACAGGCTATTAGGACCAACACAACTGACTTCACCTTGTTGTGTCTCACAGAAATGGGCACTACTACACTACTTTGCTGGAGTAGAGTGCCAAATAGTTGCAATCAATGATTTAATAGATTATTTAAAACAAAGATTGCTTAATTATACAAAAAAAAAAAGCATGATTTCCCTCCTGCTCTGTTCTATATCATATGTTATTGCACTTTAGAATATTTGATCTTCCTCACTCCTGTTTTCTTTGAATATATGCAAACCAGAGCCAAGGTTAATCTTACATAACACATGCTTTTTACAGAGCTGATTCTGTCTCATGCCTAGAGAGAATACCTTAGTTCTCAGTGTGTACAAATATAGCCATCATGGGTTTACTACCAAGGCTGGATAAAGGCCAAGTTTGCCTAGACACATGTGAGTGCCAGACGAGGTGGGAGCATTCACCTTTCCTAGAAAAGATACTGTAGTTGTTGCCAATTTAAAAGGAAGAAACAAATCTAAAATTCAAGAGATTAAATTCTTATTCACTAAGAATACCTTGATTGTATTCTTAGTAAATATAAATCATTTTTCCTTAAGAAAATTATTTGGATTTACTAAATCTTTTTGGTCTATATAACTCAGCATACTTTTACTAAATCCAACACATTTTCACTGTTTCTTTTATTATAATTTACATATATTTTTTGTTTTATATTTTAAAAAAATGTATTCAATGCTTTTCACTCAAAATTATAGAAATTAAAATTCATCAATTATATTAAGTGTCATTTTGTTTGCCTTAATTTATTCAAGTAACCATTGGTCACATTATTTTAGGGTGGGGAAGGGAGGGTGGGTTAATTGGAAATTTTGCACTTTTAAGACAATTTTAAAATGTAATATTTTTGATTTTGTTTTAATACTGAGACATCAAATGTGTGTAAAAAAAAATATATAGATAAGGCATGTTCAGGTTTATTCCCACTCCAGGGATGGTATGGGAGTGAAAGATAAATAAATAAGATAAGTAATAATGGTAATAGTTACAGAAGGATGAATAATAAATACCTATACATAAACTACATATATAGGACTTTATATTGGCTACTCATATTTACACAGATATATGCTACAAACAATAGAAAGACACTAAATAATAATAAATAATAAGACTATTTCACTTTTGAAAGAAAAAACTAACATATTCTTCCTGTTACAAAAGAAACTCTTCATTCATAAGCAATAAAAGGCAACCTTGCTAAACTCAATACACTCAGAGCCTCACAGTAACTTATTGTGGCTAGTTTTAGCTCACCAATTTCCCTTCTATTTCAATAATATTAAATAATAATAAAAAAAAATGGGCATACTAATAAATTAAGATACATTTAAATAAAATATACAAAGTAATTACGTTTATAATTTGAAGACGTGCACACCGACTCACACACATACATAAAGCCTGCACTATTTCTATATCTGACCATATTTCTGTGTCACACATGCTTCATATAACAGTGATAGTGTTAGTGTTGGTGCTCCGTGAGCGCCGACCTGCGTCTTTTACGCGCCTGTGAGCCGGTCGTCACGGCTACAGCAAAGCTCCAGACCCCGGACACCTGGAGGAGGCCTCTCTCCAAAAGTCACCGCCTCTGTTGGAGCTTTTCAGAGGGGGAAACCAAAGGTAAGCAGTCGGTACAAGTGTTGTTACAACATGTGTTTGGTGATGTTGGGACCAAAGGAGTTTCATTTTTGACTCATTTTTGGCGGGTTTTTTTTAAGTTTGGACCAAAACATTTTTAAGTCAACACAGGTAAGACACCTTTACTATGGTGACAAGGGGCTGGACCAAAACACACTGTTTGCTTTATTAATACAGTGTAACTATTAAGCATGCTCTAAAACTACAAGATAAGATAAGATAAGATAATCAAGTCCCGCAGCTAAAAGACTAAAAGTGCAGAGTAAAATAAAAAGGCATAAAAAAAAAAAAAATAAAAAAAAAATAAATAAAATAAAAAAATAAATAAAATAAAAAATAAAAATAAAAATAAATAAAACAAGTATTATAAATAAGCAATAAAAAAAACAGTAGAAAAAACAACAATAACTGAAATACTATATTTACAGACAGAGAAAAAAACAACAACTATTTCAACTACTTTTAACTTTTTTAACCATTATTGCACAGTGCAATGTGCAATGTATTGCACAGGTTTCTATTGTCATGTTATTATGTTATTATTGTCCTGTGGTCATGTGGTCTCAAGCTGAAATAAATAAGTTTTCTCTTGATGGCTCCAACCATATTTTTCTCTCATGATTTAGAGATGAGCCCCAAGAAGAAGAAGAACACAGCCAGCGGTGTGATCACCTTCCACACACCTTTTCCTGCCAGCCTGTTGAAATCAGAGGTAAAAGCATTTGCCAACTAATAATTATCCCTTTTCTCTAAATGTCAAAGAGGCCGCCTAGGTACAGTAGTAATCAGGTTTCTGAATGCCTGGCTGCTCCCTTTTCATCCTCTGTCTGTACAGTGTCATGTCTGAATGTACAATGCAGGAATCTCAGTGGCCTCGGACAGATGAATGGAAAGGTTTCGGGTTATTGGTGGACAGATACAGTAGCCACTGTTATCCTCTCTTAACTCAGGACAGTAGGGGTAAAAAAAAAGAAAGCTCTGAGGGATCAGATGACAAGCAGGTGAACAAACCAGTGTTATATCAGTAAAAACACAACAAATAGCACAGTAAGGAAGCTGCCACATTTGTACTGATGTTTTAAATCATGTATAAAACAACCCCCCATAGTGCACTGACACACAAATGTCCCCACGTGTTTGCGTAACAGTGAGATGCAGCTCAGGTTTCCAGGTAGTGACATGATCTGTCAGTGACTGTTGTGCTGGTGTCTGTCTCCTTCTGCTCACCTACATGATTGTGTCTGGTCTGTCTGTGAACTTAGCTGGGATTTCTAAGAGGTTATTGTCCACGTGGAGCTCTGCACATTTGTATGGTATTTGCAATGTTAATTTATATTGAAATGATATATAGTTACAGAAGATGGTAGTGAGTGAGCACAGCTTTGACTCTACTGGTGTTTCAGGAGTGCAGGGCAGATGTGAAGGATGGTACAGACTGCAGAGGGAGTCTGTCTCATGTGACTGTGAGGATGAGGAGCCCCGCTAAATGTGTAAGAGGAGGGAAAAGGGATGAGGCCTCACCCTGTGGGCCACAGCCGGGAGCCAAACAGGACCGGCTCTCTCACACCTCCCTCAGAAGACTGAAGGTATTGCACTCAACCAGACTCACACATGCAGAAAAAGACGGTGGTTACACTACATGTGTTACTATTCAGGCCAAGATGGAGGCTGAAAATCAACAGGCGAAGAAAATAACCCAACAGTTGCTGGATACGGGAAATGGTTTAGTGAAGGTGAGAAGCTGCTCAACTGACAGGAGGATCTGTGTTGTTTTGATGAGCTTAGATTCTCCAAATTCTGTGGTTTTCCAGGTTTTTTTTTATTTGCAGTTTATGTGAAAGGATGTAGCTCTCTACCCTCAACTTTTTCTCTGTCATAAAAGCTTTGCATCTGTAACTTTGTGTCCGTACCTCCCATGTTGGTTGAAACGTGTCTCCATTGAGGACTTGGAGAGGTTTCTGAATCAACGGGACGTAACAGAGCTGAGGAGGAGGGAGCTGCTGCACAAACGCTGGACTGAGCGGGTGTGGTTTCCCCTCCAGACGAGGGTGGAGGAACATGTGTCCAGCTGCAGCCCCGCGTCTGTCAGGAGGCGCCAGAGCTTATACAGTCACTACCTCCATCACAGCAACACCAAGGTGACGCTAATCCCACCGTTCAGTCTGAATAAGACTTCAGAAACATACGAGTGATGTGTTATCATCTAACTGCTGTAATGTATTTCATCTTCAGGGCTTTGTGTTTCTAGAAACCTATGACCTGAAGGAATACAATCCATTTCTTCTACACATCAAAAAGCCACACTTTTTCAAGGTGAAGGAGATTTCTTTTTTTGTGCCTTAAATATTTCACTTAATATATAAAAAAAAAACAGCGTTGTGTCTGTCACTGACACTTTTATCACTCCTTTATCCTCTAGCTCAGTACAGCCGACTTAAAGGACCCATTGTTCCTTCAGTTACATGAAAGACTGAAGGAAAAGAGAACAGCCCGTTCTTGTGAAGCAGGTATTTTCCTTTTTCTTTTTTAAATAAAAGGAAATGATAGACTTATATGAATGCTTTGCTTTGAGAGGAGAGATCCGCAATGTCATTTTCTCTTTAACTTTGGGGAATAAATGTAGGACTATTTCACTTTTGAAAGAAAAAATAACATATTCTTCCTGTTACAAAAGAAACTCTTCATTCATAAGCAATAAAAGGCAACCTTGCTAAACTCAATACACTCAGAGCCTCACAGTAACTTATTGTGGCTCATTTTAGCTCACCAATTTCCCTTCTATTTCAGGATGCAAATACACAAGGAGACAAGTAGAGAAGCTACCTCAGAGTGGTCGTCCTCTTTGTGAGTCTGTGACTACTCAGACCGGCGTACTGCTACAGGCCTCATCTAATCCTCCAGCCACTGCATCCAGAAACACTCCAGTGGGAGATGAGACGGATGGGAGGAGGTCCAGCAGGTACAAATATACAGTTTTATTAGGAGAAGTTTTATTGTCAAAACATGTTTTTTTATAGAACAAAGCAGGATCTGCAGTGACTTTGTGATAACCAGCTGCAGGACAATACTAGTTAAGGATGGCAGCAAAGCTCATTCCGTTAGGATAATGTTAAGACGTAACGTTGTGCATGTGTGTCTCATCCAGGCTCGACACCATCCCATACCACATCACTGCAACTTCCACACCAGATGGGAGGTGCCATCAGACCGGCTGCTGGCTCCTCAGATGTGGATGTCATCAACAACCAGCGAGTTAACAACAGCTTCAGTCCTCGCCCACATCCAAATAAAATCCATATTAACCATAAATCTCCACCTCCGTTCACTTCTAACTACCTCACATTTTCCCCAGGCAGTGTACTATAAAGGGTTATTGTGTAGGACTACATGAAACCAGGAATGTGTTGACAAAGCAATAAAGAAAATGTTTACTGTATGTGTATGTACATTTTATTCATGCCATTTTCAGGATTTAATGGCAGACTTCGGGATAACATTTGACATTACATTGTACAGTAGTGTGCAGCATTGAAAATGACAGCATAACAGGGACGTCTGGCAGTGTGCAGGTGAATGTATAACAGGACGTACGTCTTCATCAAAACAAAGAAGACATGTTGGACGGATGGTATTCTTCTATTAAGAGTAAAATAGTGTTGTGTACAAATTTGTAGAAACTCAACCATTTAGCAAATCTAACTGGACAATTATATTAACATTTTAGCTGGTTTGTTGGTAACAAGAACACCCTTTTTCCACAATACATTACTACTCCATCAGTATGTTATTCTCCATTTTGGCAAGTTCTCCTTCCCTTTCTGTTAAAGGTCACTTAAAGGAGTTTGGGTGGCTCAAGGCAGAAAAATGCAGTGACGGTAAAATCAAAAGTTTTTCAAGGCAACCCTCGCTACAAATAGGCACTTATAGAAGTGTGCGGATGTTTATGCTTATGCAAAATGTCTTCTCTTCATTACTAGAAAAATAGGTGTTGCTGGTGCCTGAGAGAGTGTTTGTCTGTGTGTTGTCCTCATTTGGTTGGCTCGTAAAGCTGCAGGTCTAGTTTGACCCAAACTTCTCCAGTGGGGACTTCATGCAGTAGCAGGCGACGGTTGGCTGCACCTTTGCTCTCCATCTCTTTCTTTATAGTTGCCACGGGAACTTCGGTACGACCCAGGAAATCTGTAGAAGCAGAAAAAAAGAAAAGAAAAGAAATGCAAGATTTCAAGGGATTTTAAATATAAGTCGAGGCTGGTAATTACAATTTTTGAGGATAATACCAATGTCCTTATGTCAACAGATAAAGATCTTTTGCAGATAGAGATATATTATTATGTGATAAGCGAAGAACAAAAAGACAGAACACAGTAAAAAGGGATTGCAGCATACCAAAACCAAAGATGGAAAGGATAATGTCTGTCGCTTAAAAAGCTCAGAATGAGACATCAGAGCCTGAATAACAACCAGTGATTATGTTTGTTTCCTTCATTCTGTACATGCAGGACAAATTGGACAAAAAGTCTAACAACCCATCTTGTTTCTGTGAGACTATCTGTTATCCACTGACCGTCTGGTGAGAACTGGTCCTTCTCAAACACAGTGAGACACAGGATGTCCTGGTAGAGGTCCTTGATAAAGAACTGGCAGTTGAAGTTCCACTTTGGGTTCAGAGTGTCGCTGGCCGGTCGGGAGGTGTAGCACTGCGCCCCCATCGTCAGCTCACAGTACGGATTGCTCTTACCTGGAGAGAAATAATAATGGTTGTTACATTTACTAGATATTTCTGCTAACTGATTTGGATAGACACAGGGCAACAGGGAGAGCGATGGGGTCTTCATTCCTTCATCAGGCCTCACCGTTGGGTTTACAGGCTTTGAGCTCCTGGGCTTCAGTGACGGTTACCAGCAGACGGCCGATACCGCTGGTCTTTAGGGAACGTGCTAAAACAAACACACAGACATGAGATGTAGGCAGACAACACTCCCATCACATATTTAGCAGCTGAAAAGGCTGCTAGTGTGACTAATGTGTGGACAAAACAGGTCCTTATACACTTCAGGGGGATTACAAATGTGACAAAATAAAAATGATCCTTTGTTAAAATTATTTTGGGAGGATGATTATGGATTTTAGGGTAGGGAAAGCAGGGGTGAGTTTAACAAAGTTATATTTTATCCATTGCCTGCTAGATTGATGAAAACAAATCTAATAATTACTTTTCCCCCATTGCAATACACTTCAGGAATTTTGTTAATTGATTTTAGTAATTAAATGTTCTCTCTGCCAACAATTGTTCCTTCCTTCACCTTAGTTTGCATCACAAAAAAAAGTTAAACAAATGAATGTGTCTTTAAGTTGACCTATATAATTAGTTTTATATAATAAGTTTTACATAGTATCTCTTTCTTCTAAAACAGAGAGGCTACAATAGTCATAATATTGGTATGTTTAGTATACATTTTCGAAAATTGTTAATTCCACTTCTTATGTGCACATTGTAAAATAAAATCATTATTTTGGTTTAAGTAAGATTCAACTATTTTTAAAATGTTATGCTTTAGCCCTTTTATTTAATGGTGAGACGAGTTGTACAAACTCATTACGTAATATTGGGGGAGGAAGTTGAAGTTTTAAATATTTTTTCTAAGTCAATAGAAGGATCCAAAGATATTATTAATATTGCAAAGGAAGATCTTGCTTTTTAAAAAAAAGTGAAATGTAATATATTCAATCTCAATAATTATTGTACAGTGTTCTGAGAATAGGAACTGTGGTCAGTTTTTTCACAGAGAACAATTGCTTTAGAAGGACATTGTACAATTTTCCAGCACACACACTCACCTGTTCATTAGGTTCAATTAGAAAAATTGTGACTTCTTACCTTGGTAAGCCTTCTCTCTCTTTTTCTTCTCCGTCTCTATGAAATGTTCCGATGCAGCTTTGATTTTCTGGACCCACGTTGTCCTATCGACACAGTACACACATGAATCCTTTCCTTTGTTTGAGTAGGTGACTGGTTAATAAGTGGGTGAAGATGTACATGTGCATGCGTACCTCTCGTTTAAGGTCTCCGTTTTGAGTGTGTAGACACGATCGATGTGTGAGACGTGGAAGAGCGGCTCATCGCTGGACGGGTCCGCTGGCATTTTTACCAACACCTCATTTAGAAACAGTGGCTGAGGAAGAAAAATGAAGTGATGAATGACTTAAGGACAGAAGTCTAGAGAAGGAGAATAAGAAGACTTCACCTGCTGTTTGTCAGAAATAGGAATAGGTATCTATATTCCTGTCTACGATAAGCGCCTATCCTCTCGCTTACTGTTTTGTACATCTTCAGCTGTATGTTTGTCTTGAGGCCGAATAGCTTGTCTGGTCCTGAGGAGGAGAAGGGTTTGGCGCTGTGTGTGAGGAGGAAGAAATCATTGAAGAGGAAAGCCCACAGCTCTCTGCTGCTTTTGGTTTTGTAAAGCCGACCGCTGTGGAGCAGCTTGCGAGGCCCGAGGCAATTAGTCAGCGAGTTGAAGACCAAGTGCTGAAAGACAACAAAGACAGGCATGACTGAGCAGAAAAGTAGGAAAGGACGAAAACTATCAAGTATAAGTGCTTTTTTGGTGAAAAATGCTCTGCGGCTTTCCTACTATATGTGTGCATTTATTTTGGCAACATATGGGATGAATTCTGATGTGAAGGAGACGTGAACATGAGTTATTGTAAAGCAATCGAGCAGAATCTATCACAGTGGCATCCGACATAAAATGCACTGCAGAGGTTATAACTGTACTTTACTGCAGCAGTAAAATATTGACATTTATAGACTACTTAAAAAATGTCTGCATGTGTTTACCTCTATAGCTCCGTCACACTGCACGTGAGTCTGTATCCACTCCAGCCTGTCGGAGTTCTCCTTCTCCCGGACTCCCTCGTTGACCTGAGAGCACAGCTCCTCGGCCCGCTCCAGAGACTCTCTCAGTGGGCCGCGGTCCGCATGACAGTCTGGTGTGTGCTCCAGGATCTGACGAACCAGGAAGAGGAAAGGAGGGAGAAGTGGAATAGAAACAATGAATATCAGGAAAAAGGTAGTAGGTTGGGAGCGTTGTTATTAGACATACAGATTTGTTCACATACATTCTTTATGAGCAGGGGGTAGCGTGTGATCCTCTGCATGGGCTTGAGGAGGAAGCTGGACAGTGGCATTCCTTTACAGCGGTAGTTAGTGGCTATCTTCTGCTCAAAAGCGGGCAGACAGCGGGGGAGAAAAATATATTTTATTGTCTGTTTTGTCCCTTTGTTTCTTAAAAAAACAACTGTTTTCTAATCTCACTATCCATTATCTGCAACCCGTACCTTGAGGAAGTCTTTGAAGTCCTGCTGGTTGTGGGTTTTGCTCTGAAGCAAGGCAGCGGCGTTGAGCTGGCAGGAGCAGAAGCGGATGTAGGGCTGCATGTGCGCGAGCTCCGAAGCCAAAAGGTCTCCTATCAGCTGAACCGGCATGTTCTCCCCTTCAGTCTTTTTACGGACACGCAGCGCTCTGGAAAACACAGATGATGATGTAAAACACAGATGATGATGTAAAACACAGATGATGATGTAAAACACAGATGATGATGTAAAACACAGATGATGATGTAAAACACGATTTCTGTTACATCTTCATTACTGGATCAAAATCTGTTTAACAGTGGATTTTCAATTCAGTAATTTTTTATTTCAATCATCCAATCATTTGCAGTTGCTTCCTTTAACACATAGTAGACATCAACCTTCATTAAAGAAGCAGAGTTTATGCACATAACATTTCCCAGAATGCTTCAAAAAAGGTGGTAAGTGGTACCTACTTAAGTAATTTGGTGTTGCACATAATCAGCTCCCTCCAGTTAACAAAGATCATTCCCATCTCAGCTTCTGTTAGCCGGCCTGACTCGGACATGGGCTTGTAGAAGACCTAATGCAAATGGACAGAAATATGAAATACTAGAGAAAATACCAGTTCCTGTATGTTTGTGTGTGTACGGTCGTACCTCTAGAACCAGCTCCAGGTCTTCCACGTAGGTCTCCTCAGTCTGGATGAGCTCGTGGATGTAACCCTGCCTCTTCCTCTCCTGAGGGCTCATTGTGTCCAACGTCATGAGGTCAGCACACCCTGCAGCGCACGCACATGCAGACAAGCAAACATGCGGGCATGCACGCACGCATGCGCGGACACACAAGCATGTGCATCACACACAAAATACTTTTCTGTCAATCATCAATACGGTGTCTGAAGAAATACATCAAGCACTCTTGTCAAAAAAAAAACTGACACCCAGAGCGTGTTAAAATCTGCATTTATTATCAGCTCTATATATTTATTTACATTTAATGCACAGACAAGAGTGAGGCACGTTGTAGTTGCGGTACATGAACTCAGGGAACATCAGCAGGCAATGCTTTAAGCTAAAATCACTGCTACCAAGGACGCTGAACTAAAGAAAAGTGCTGCGCCCTTCATGGTGGAGCGCTCGCTCCTAATGGTTGCATAGGTGTGAATGAGTAGAAGTAGATAAAGCTCGAGGGAGAGAGCAGTGGAAGACTCAGTTAGTATTCTTTGAGTTTCAAACTTTGTAGAAGTTGTAGGAAGGTCAGCAGTGTGGTGTCATTATCCCTACTCTACAGTCTACTCTTACCAATGCTAATATCTCTGGGTTTTTGTTTTGCTTTTTTGCTGGTGGTATCACAGTTCAGTACAGGATGAGTCTCGAGCTTAAATCGCTTGGAAGCATTAATTAATAAATGAAGGAGTGCATCAGAAGTGAATAATAAAAATCACAATAAGTTTGTTTTAGTACGAGCAATGCGTCGGCAAGCAGCAAATCAAGGTTATCGGTTATTTAAGCAACGGTGAGGCTTCACGTTGGTCCATTTTAGCAAGGTTTAGTGTTGTTAGTGCAAGAATGAGTGACCCTGTTAAAAAGTTGTAGCCTTAAATTTAGAAAACTAAATGACTTCAGTCTCAATCCATTAACATATTATTTTCCTTATACTGTGTAACTAAACTATTTTAATTCATATTTCCAATCATCTTTAGCAAAACTACACATTTCATGCCTTTGTATCAGAGGGACAATAGCCTTGTCTAGCTGCCTCTGCCTCCCTCGCCCCCCCTGGTTAATTAGTTGGTTAAAGAAACATCAAGGGAAACACAGAAAGAGGAGAGAGCGAGGGGGGTAAGGGGGAGTAATAAATGCCTTATAGAAAATTACAGAGGAGAAGGTCAAAGGAAGCAAAAAAAAAAAGGGACTCAAAACAGAGAAGCATAGAACAAACACACTCCTAAACGAGTGAGGTGGAAAGCGCACAGAACCGGGCTGTTCTTGCTGACGGCTGGGGTTTCCTGTTGCGATAGGGCAATTCGGATTGGCTCAGGGAGGAAGAGGAGGAGGAGGAGGAGAAAGAAGAAAAGGAGTAGAGAGGAAAGCCAGCATTACTGTCCTACAGAGGAAACAGGAAGAAAAAAAAAGAGATGAAGGGGAGGAGCGGGAGGGGGGAGGTGAGTGAGATGAAGGAGAGACGAAGAGACATTAATATAGTTTTAATATTAATGCTAGACTCTTACATGCAAGTGCATTAATAATGTATTTCTGTAAATGTAAATGTTGTTACTAATCATATCAGCTGGAGCGTGATGGTAATTTCTCTGATGAAGCGCAGGCCTTGTGTGTGTCAGTTCATGTTCATTAGAATTAAAATTTCATTGTGTTTTGTGTCTGCTGCTTTAACAAGTTCATCCTAATTAAACGTCCAGAGTGTTCGCTCTTGTTAACAGAGATTGACTGCTGTGGGGAGAACATGCAAGCTATGAATACTAATTCAAAAATACACCTCCTGCTTCAGAATGAGCAATTAAAACAATAAAAAAAAAAAAAAGAATCAGGCCAGCTATGTGGGAATAAGTTAATTACACCCAACAGAGCAATTATCAGTGTGCTGTACACACAGCAGTATGCGTAGTGGAAAAGTGCATTGTGCATCTCAACCTACCTTATCAATCTCCCAGTGAAAATAAAGCTTCAAAAATGTGACTGATTATGATGAATACATGTGCTCTTAATTTGAAACTGATCAGTGGTTGTTCCCTTTTAAAATTGGTGACCCAGTGATTTGTTGGAAAAACATTTTGGGAAAAATGCTCATTCACTGTCTTGCAAAGAGTTAGATGACCACTCTAAGTATGAAGCTATAGCAGAAGTCTGTTAGCTTAGCATAAAGAGTGAAAACGAGGGGAAACAGCAAGCGTATCTAGTTAGCCTTATTATATGTCTGTTTCTGTAATGTTAGAGCAAATTACATTTAACATGTTTTTTAGTGAGCGTTAGACTTTTTTGTTAGTTCTACCTTTTGATAGAGAGAGCAAGACCAACTTTTTTTTCCCTGCTTCCTGTCTTTATGCTAAGCTAACCGCCTTCTACCTCTAGCTTTATTTTATATAAGACAGACAGATATTCTCAGCAAGCAGATGCATAAACATTGTTCCCAAAAATGAATGATTTTAAATTGTCAGTGCAACCGTTTCAGGGACATTAAAAAAAAATGGCAAAATAAATATTAATTTAACTTTTTGTCTTGTTGATTTAGGAAGGTGTAAGACACCAATCATTTCAATAAGTATCACACCCAGAGTATGTGGGGATTTAGCCTATTAAGTGCAGTGGGTTCATGTTCACCAATTATCCGTCAGTGACAGAAAGCAACTCTTTTAATCTTACCGTCAGTCTCTCCATGCTCTGACATGGATGAGGGATCTACTGAGCCTGCAGTGAACCAAGTCAACCAATCAGATTGTCAGCAACAAGAGAGACGTTTCTTTCTCCAGCTGATAAATATATCAGTTTCCATCTGTCTTATTTTTCCCCAAACAGCAATCCCACAATAATTCCAACTACACGTGTGCATTAATAATTCTCTCTCATATAGACAGATAAATATTGTCCCTCTTTGAAAAAGCTGTAAGGCAGAAAAAAAACATGCAGTTGACTCACATTGCTGACTGGGGTCCGATTCTGTTGTCATCTTGACATAGTTGGTGGGCAGCAGGCCTGTGACCCCGTTGGCGTCTCCTTTCCACCAGTCAGGGTTGGTCTTGTCCAGGATGCTGATCAGCTGACCCTTGGAGAAGCTCAGCTCATCCCGATTGGCAGCTGTGTAGTCGTACATGGCAATAACTTGGCACACTGAGGGTTCAGAGGCACAAATGGGGTTTTATGAGGACGTGACTTTAAGCATGTCGATAAATTAGATGGCTCAACGACTGTTGGATGGATAGCTATGACATTTTCTACTGACATTCGTGGTCCCCAGAGGATAAATCTTTTTGACTTTGGTGATGCCCTGACTTTTCATCCAGCACCACCATGAGGTTGATTTGTGATTTTAAGTGAAAGGTCTCGACAACTATTGGAAGGATTGGACATTAGTGTTTAGCTCAGAGAGCTGCCAGCATGGCTGTAGACTCCAAAAAATGGTAAATGTCATCAATCTATTGATAATAATAAAATAGAGCAGTAATTGGATATTTGTAAAGTCAACGATGCCGTTTAACCGTAAAATTCACAAAATGACAGAAACTACATTATGCAATCCTCAATTGTATGCACTAATTCCAGGTTAGTCAGTCACTGATATCCAGCGTCACAGTAATTTAATTGCATTTTGGTATTTGCACAATACGTGTTTCATGCTTTAAAGCATAATTGTATGCTAAATGTCCAAAACAGAGACACAGAAACTCAACAGCAGATATTGGCAGTGTTGTAAAAAGTATTCGTGGCCAAGAAATATGTGTCCGCTTGGTTATATAAGACAGAACCAATTGATCACAGTGTTCAAAGTGTGTCAGCACCTGGCAGAGGGGAGGGGGATGACTTGCTGCTGGAGGGACCGAGGAGCTTGACGTGAGAGGAATGAAACCAGCCTCTCTGCCGCTTCTTGCCTCGAGCCTGGAGGGCAAAGAAACCAGCGAGAGTAAATCAGTCGCCTGTTGGTTCAATTCTGAAATCTAACATTGATGAATCGATTTTATTTAGTGTTGAGAGCTGAACCTCCAGAGTCTCAGCAGGGCAAACAACCTATACTGAATCGTGACGGGCCTTTAAAAAGGGAGGATATATATTTGCTGCCTTCGCTAATCAAGCCAAAGCTCAGCTTAAGCCTGAGGAATGACTAATCCGACTTAAAAGAATTTAATACAAATCAAAATCAGCATATTCTTCACTGAAGGCATTGGACAATTTGACAAATCTGTGGTTATCCTCCATAATGTTAATTCAGATTTTGACAGTCTTGTCTGAACTGTCACCCTCCTGCAAACCTCACTCATTACAGTCTCATTACTGTGTCAAACAGTTCGCAGAGAGTTTAAACATCTATAGCAGCAGCAGCAGCACAAAGTAGGCGGTTGGGGTCGACCTCTCACTGCTGCAGATGTACGACCTATAGACAGCCCTGTTATTACTCCTCCTACCTCACCAGCTCTTCATTGATCTGAGAAGTCAGCAGATACAAAAACATCTACAGCACCAGCTGTGTTTCAGTGGTACATTTACTAACATTGTGTCATTTTTCACATGATGCATTAAACATGACTGTGTACCGTGTTGCAACACATGTTTCTTTGAATCTATCAATACAATATTTTATATTTTTCTTATTATTAAATATTTCAATTTACATTTTTTTCAGCATTCTTTAAACAGAGGAAAAAAAGACCGTTACTGTGGATATTCAAATATTCTCCACTATGACAGATTACTCATTCATATACAGTGGTCTGACGTGAAATTGACCTTGAACTGCACATCAGCATTAAGAGAGAAATACATTTCTGTAAAACCTTGTTACTGACATTTTATTCTTTTATTTTCAAATTGATTTATACACACATATATATGTATACATATAGATGTATACATATAGATATATATACACACACACACACACACACACGCACACACTGACCTGCAGTTCCCCGAGCCACCAGCCGGTGGAGTTCTTGGCCAGCACCACAATCAGTTGCCCTGGAGACAGATGCAGCTGATGCATCGTCGGGGCAACGGCTGGGGTGGAGACTGCCTGGGCTATCTCTGTTGACAAAACAGATGTAGCTGAGGATGGATAATAGAGTTCATCAGTCTGTCTGTCTGTGTCTGTGTCTGTGTGTGTGTGTGTGTGTGTGTGTGTGTGTGTGTGTGTGTGTGTGTGCAGTATTTATGAATAGCTGTCTCACCAGGCTTTTTGATTGGAGCTCCAAGTTTTGACACCTAAATTAATAAAGTAGCAGTTCATTAAGAAGTAAAGTAATAAATAAATAAGTAATTTGCATTCAAATTAAAGAAAATATTAAATAAAAGATGAGTCAAAATATAGATTCATAGATGAATCACTTTGTAGAAAAGAATGTCAAGTAATAACACAAGCTTATCATAGGTTTACAGCTGACTAATATTTGCAATATAATTAATATATAATATTCTTTATGCAATTAATTAAATTAAAAACACAAATCTGGGTCACCTCAGGTTCAACAGGTCGGACATAGTTGGAGGGGAAAACCCCGGTCTGATCCCCGATGCATCCTCGCCACCATTCTCCCTCTCTCTCCGTCACCATGACAACATCTCCCTCAACAAACGTCAGGTCCCCCGCCTCCGGGCTCTCATAAGTGTACAAAGCCACGTACTCTGGTTTGGATGCAATACAAGAGCATAAGTCAGAGCAACATATCTGACAGTTGGCTTGTTGTCATGATTAAACTTTTTTTTTTACATATAAACTATTCATACCTTCTAGCTGGACAGAGTCCGATGTGTCAAATGCATCCACACTGAAATGGGAACAACACATTTTCACATTAGTCTTAAAGTTCACATCAGAGAGGTGTGTGTGTGTACTCTTGTGTATCCTCATACTCTGTGTTGCCTCCTGTCTCCAAGGTGACGTAGCTTTTGGGAAACCATCCCTGAGTCCCGTTGAGCTGTCCCAACCACCAGTCTTCTCTCTGCTGCAGCACGCCGATGATGTCGCCCTGTGAGAAGCTCAGCATTGCAGTGATGACGTCAGCAGTGCCAGAGGCGAGGTTGAGGTTTGTTTCTGAGGTGGCTGACCATGAGGAGACGGCTCGAGCCAACAGAGAGACGGAGGACTGAGGAGTGGGATGAGAAGGGCAGCAAGGTTTCAAATAAGAAGCGAGCAATTCTTCAGTGAAATCAAGGAAAGCATCAAATCAATCTCTGGGTGAATCATGCTGATATAGAGCAACTTAAAATAGCTTTGATCTCCTGACACTTTCTGACCATGAGACCTGCTAACTTGGAGGAAAGTTGCCTTTAAGTTGCACACACAGTGACTTGGGAGTCTTAACTTTGGACTTGATCCTCAAAGACTTCACTTTGACTTGCAAAAAAATGCATCTCTCTGTTTGAGAGGCTAGAGGGATGTGTTAATTACAATTAAAAGACCCAGTGTAATCATACAATACGGCTGTACTGTAACTATTATTGAAAAATAGGTTACAGTAATTATTGCATGCCTAATGATTTTAGATTTTTTTTCCTGTTACCCTGAGTAAGGTTAGTCTATGGACATTTTGAGAGGCTAAATACAGTAATTTACCTCAAAGGAAAGCTTTCATTGTGTGTGTTTTCGTATTGCATTGCTGAAACTTTATGCAAATTCCTTAGATATACCTATGCGATTTTCTAAGCAGACCGGATGGCATTCAGCAGATGATGGAACGTTCATTACAAACACAGGAGACATGAGACTTGACCCACAAAGACTTGACTGGGACATGGCAAAAATTACTTGAGAGCATCTCGGCTACTAACACGTTGACGTTATCTGCTGGGAGATGGAGATCTGTAAATGTCTGTGTGACCCACAGAAAGGCAAACAGGGAGAATAACTCTCTGTAGGGAAAAGCTATAAATATACAGCCATGCTGCTGTTGAAGATGTATATGTTTGTGTGTGTGTGTGTGTGTGTGTGTGTGTTTGTGACAGCAGCAGTGTGTGTACCAAGCCAGACCTAGATAGTTGACTGCCAAAGACTGTTTATAGCTCAGATATACTATGAAGGCAGACACCACTAAACAGACAGAGCAAATAGCTGTAAACACATGTTTATATAGCAACATGTTTGCAAAAACGGCTGCTTATTTACATCCAACAGAGAAACATTAGCATTCATTCAGAGTCATGTCTTAGGTCACCTCACTCTCCTTTTAGCTCTGTTTTGGTTGCCACCAACTCCCGAGGGTAATATGTGGCTCTTTAGCTGCTAAATGCTCCACTATGTTCACCAGCTAGATGTTAACTTTGTCTGTAAATACATAACAGCTGGAAATGATGTGGATGAGAGCGGTGGGACTGAACATAAAAAGTAAAGTTGCGGAACGGAAAACCAAAACAATCCATTATTAATATCAAATAATAATTAAGATAAGATTAGATAATCCTTTATTAGTCCCGCAGCGGGGAAGTTGACAGGATTACAGCAGCATAGAGGATAGTGCAAACAAGAGACATAGTAAAAAAAACTATTATAAATAAGTAAACAAGTAATAAAAGTAATAAACAGGAAAGAATATTAAATAAGTAAAAAAAAGCAAAAAAACCCAATAACAAAACAACTAAAAAAAAATATATATTATATATTATAAACAATTATAGCATCTTTAATCTGACTAAATGGCAACAAAGGGAGGCCTTAATTATTCCAACAGCGCTTCTGAAAATAAATAATAAAAACGTTTTGTCCTTGTCATGCCTGGTAACAGAGAGTAATACAAAAGGAATAGAAACAGATAACTGGTATATTGCTCCTGGCTGCTCTATCCAGAAATAGAATACTTAATCTCTGAACAGACACAGCAACAAATGCAGGGTTTAAATTTACATCTGGAGTAGGTCACCAAAAAGTGTATCCGTCCATTAGGAGGGAGACCCAATTCACTGTGAGTTTAAAGTAAACATAAGTGGAGCTTTACCTGTGAAGCGTCTGATTGGACAGGAACAGTGCTGTCACATGCTACCTTCTTGTCTGGGACTCTGGGTAAAACAAGAGGGACAAACAATTAGGGAAGGAGCCAGCAGTAGAATAAAAAGCAACCCAAGAGAAGGGTAGTATGAATTTTAATGCCCAATGACTGTTATTAACTATTAGAACTGAACTGAAATATCACACAGACATTATCTTTGAGGCCGCCCCGTCCTGTTTCTTTCTGTCACCTTGTGTTAAGAGGTGGCGGCGGCGGACGGGATGATTTTCCCGGTGAAGAAGGGGCAGTAGTCTGGGTAGCAGATGGGGTTGGACATTTCTCTGCATAGCTCTGGGGGAACCAGCCCCTGTTTCCACGGTAACTACCGCAAAACCAGCCAGGCTCACCAACGGTCTGCTCATCCACCTGCATCATTAAAAAAAAAACAACACAGTTAAATCATCGGCAATCAGGCATAACAAGCTGATGATTATAAACACGCTGTTTCCCAGCTGCAGTCGTAGTTTGGGCCCATCAGGCACATTAACTAGTACAGAGCAATCCTACGTAAAGACATCCATCGCACCAAATGTCATTTTTACTTTGCACACCTGACAATGCATTTTTTTCACCCATTTCTGTCCTGCATCTTTTAATAACCAACACTCATCAAATATTGTATTACAAACAAATATTATAGTAAAACCTGACATCTCTAAGATAGCTACTACTGTAAGCTAAGTAGCTAAGCTAACAATTCAACAACTGCATTGATATCAGCTAACTAACTAATGCTCTTTTGTTATATAAACCGATAATGTTGCAACTAAAAATGAAACCTTTTGATAACAATTTATTTTTCACTCCTCTAAAGTCTGTCTGCTCGACTGACAAACCCAATATGCTGCAATAAAAATGATTCAAGTGAGATGAACGGAGTGAAAACTAATTATATACTATCTTATTTGATATAACAGATGTTGACAAACTGCAACATTTGCAGCTGAAAAAAAGTTAGAAATCGCTATATATATATATATGTTATAGCAATACTAAGCATATCGGAAAATGTTTTTAAATCTTAAAAAATTCAAAGATTAAAAAAAGAAGTTTGTATTGTGACATAAGCATCATGATAATATTGTATCGTGGGGCTTCTGGTGATTCCCACCTCTAATGGTAAATGTGTAAACATGTGATCCAAACATCTGTATTTTACAGTGTGAGTGTGTGTCCTACCTCGATAAGGCCATCTGCGTCTATACTCAGCTCATCTTTGTTTCGGGCAACAAACGAGTACAGAGCTCGATACGTGGTCAGCTTGGAGGGTCGCTGAGGCACCAACACCGGCTGTTGTCTTTCTTTCTCCGATTCCTCTTTCCTCCTCTGCTCCTCCTCCTTCTCCTCTTTACGCTTCCTTTCCTGCTCCTCCTCCCTCTTCCTCTTCTCCTTCTCCTCCTCCTCTCTCCGTCTCCTCTCCTCTTCCTGCGCTTTCTCCTGGGCCGCTTGGAGGCGAGCCTGTGCCTCTCTCTCCTCCTCCTCCCGTTGTCTGGCCCTCTGCTCCTCCAGGAGCCTCCTTTGACGGGCCTCCTCTTCCTCCTTCTCCCGCTCTCTCCTCTCTTGCTCTAGCTTTGCCTGTCTGTGGGAAGAACATATTTAAAGCCTGCCATGTCTCATTGGAAATGAAGGTCACCTAAAATACCTTGAGAAACAAAAGTGGATTGAAGTAGTGTACAGTTTGAGTAATTTGCAGTCACTCTCACCTGGCTGCCTCCTCTTCCTCCCTCCTCTTCCTCTCCATCTCCTCATCCCTGCGCCTCTGCAGCTCCCTCAGTTTCTCCTCTTTGACTCTGTGCAGGTCGTCCAGGACAGCCTGCTGCCTCACTTGCTTCTCCCTCAGCTCCTGAAGCAGCCACAGAAAGTACAATGCATTAGAGAGATATATATAAAGGACACAAGCGACAGCCAGATTAACGATGCAGAAAACAGCGTTATGGTCGGACACAAAACACGACACAGGTCGGTGCAAGCGTTCATTCTGCTGCAACCACAAACCAGCCAAAGTAGTGGATGCACAGGACTTTACATTACATTTGTACTAAATTTATAGAAAAATGTATAGAAATTTATAGAAATACAGTATGTAGTGGTTTATAATAAAAAAATACACCCGTTCGGTGCAATAGTACAAATACAATCATATCCAAACATGCAAAACTGATCAGAAGAGTCCACAAACTGGCAGCTATTCACAAACACATGCAGATGTATGTGTATGTGTACATGCTTAGTTCACTTCTTTTCCTTTTCTAACGCATAATTGTGCAGGTTAAGCATTCCATGTGTGTGCTTTACCCTCAGGTTGCATCCTGTTTACAAAAAAAACAAAGGCTATTACAAATCCCAACACAAAAAAGAAAAGAAAGGAATGGTACCAAACAGAGCTCCAATTAATAATGAGTCAAAAGACCAAAAAACAACAAGGATGAGTGAACAGATCGAACCATCACGGGGATGAAAAGGAGAGGAAGATTAAAGATTCTGGCTGGAGGGAAAACGAGAGGTGAGATGTAACACATAACTAATAAGGAGGAGGGGTGAAAAAGATTACACAGCGGGAGGTAGAGAGAGAGAGAGAGGGAGAGAGAGAGAGAGGAAAAGAAGGATAACCTTGATGAGAAAGAAGAGCTGGCTGAGGCAGGCCAGCAGAGACAGAAGTCCCCGCAGGACACAGTCATCCATATCCCCAAGCTATGAAAGAGACACAGTGTGATGATGGAGGGAAGGAAAGTGGGGAGAGAATAAAGGAGGGTAGTTAATCAAGATGAAAGGAGGAAAAGAGGTGAGTTGTAAAAGGATAAAAAAAAAGAAAAGGAAAGCAGAAAGAAAGAAAAGAAGCACCAGAAAGAAACATAATAAATTGAAAAACCATGGACGAGAAAATAGATGTCCATGTCGAGGGAAGCAGAGGGGAAAAAAAGACAGAGGAGAGAAAGAAAGGTGTTAAAAAGCTTTAAAAAGCAGTTAAGAAAAGAAAACAATAGAAGAGGCTAAAATAGAGAAAAACTGTTGATGCTGCAACTATTAGTATCAGATTGACAATATGCTGTAAGAGGATATGACATCATTCATCACAGGTATTGCATTTTCTAGGCTTTCTACCAGCAAGTGTGCACGTCTGAGTCAGTATGTGTGCAATAACGTTAGGTAACAAGGTTCTCTTTTCTTTCCTGAGGGGTGAAACTCAAAGACCAGCTGAACACCATTTCACAGCAGTGATTTCAGTCTGAAACTCCCTTTTTTGTTCTATTCCATTAAACCATTGCTGAAGGAGAAGGAAAATACATCTTCTGGTTCGTGATTTTGTCGTATTATTATGATTATACCCTTTATCTGGAATTATAAGTCAATATTTAAGTCATTTTAACCAAAAAAATGAGAGCCTCAAGAACCAATTCCATTTTCCCCCTTAAATGAATAGTTCTGGGAAACGTATTTGCTTTGTTGCAGAGAGTTAAGTGAAAGATTAACCACTTTCGTGTCTGTGCATTCATTTTGGAAGGAGCCATTTGATTAGCTTAGCTTAGCATGAATAATGGAAACGGGGGAATACAGCTAGTCTTTCACCGAAAGTAAAATAATAAATAAAAATAGGACATCTAAACTAAAACTCACTTATTAACAAGTCGTATCCTCTTTGATCAGTACACAAACAAACAAAGTATTATACATTTTTATTATAAAGACGAAGTCAAAACGTTGGCATACATTTTGTTGTTTGTTTAAACTCATTTTGACAAAATGTTTTGCATAATTCGTGTTGAATGTGAAGATTATACAACTCAAGCACGTTTTAACAGTCTTCTTCTTGATTTACCAAAGGATAAAACACAGCAGCACGGTCTGTAAAATGGCTATGTGTGGCTGTGAGTGACACCAAAGCTTTTCTAACATCTGTGGTCTGAACTACTCTGTAGAGGCCCGACCTGGCTCTTCCAGGGCTAGTTTGGGTTGAGGTGAACTCAAATATTGTGCTAAAAAGGTCATCACCAGCCTCCATACCCTGACCAAGTCTGAGCCCATCACTGACCTTAAGCTCCTTGTTGTACTGCTCCATCTGGGCCAGTTTGTCGGTGGTCTCCCTCTCCAGAGTGTCGAGCTGGTCCTTCAGCCTCCGGCACGTCCCTCCTTTCTCCGTCACACTCCCGGTCATCGAGGTCAGAGTCACCGCTACAAGGCAAAGGTCAAAAAGGTCAGAGGCATGGGTGAGAATTCGATGACCGATATGATTTCTGTGTTTTGTGTAACAGGCGTTTGTCACCCACAGGGGATTTTGTTGAGGTTGATGTTTCGCAGTTTTTCTGTCAGCCTCTGCTGTTCTGGGACCAGCAGGGAGAGCTTTGTCTGCCAGTCCTATAGTAAACACAGAGGCATACATACGATCAGAAAATGAAAAATAAATTCAGGGGAATAATTGAATAAATGTTTGACAGGGAGAAACTAAAAGCATTTCTTTAACCTCTAACTGAAGCTGCAATGTGTTGATCTCTATGATGCGCGAGTCCCTCTTCTGATTGACCAGGTCCACCTCGGCCTTCAGAGTCCGCCTCTTGCTCTGAGCGTCACGGAGTCGGTCTGAGATCTGCTTGTGCTTGTTACCCTGCGAGAACCAGACGATAGATTATCAGTGTGTTCCCATTTTTTTTAATAAGTGTTTGTTTCTGAATGTCTCACCACATCCTGCAGCTCCAACTCCAGACTCTTCTTTTTGGCCCTGAGTCTGGAGATCTCCTCCTGCTCCCCCTCTCTCATTTTGCCCAACTCCTCTCTCCTTCCATGCTCCCACTCCTCCCTCCGCTGGCGATCCATCTCCAGCTTCGCCGCCTGAAAAAGCACCAAGGAACATGGTATTCACCGGGCATGGATATCTAGATGTTTTGGCATCTCACATGCGAGGCTGATTTCTCCAGCTCACCTCCTTCCTCTCCAGCTCTCTCAGCCGCTCCTCCTCCCTCTGTCTCTCCATCTCTCTCTGCCTCTCCAAACGCCTCTCCTCCTCAAGCCTCCTGCGGTTTTCGTGCTCCCTCGCCTCCCTCTCCCTCCTCTCGTGAGCCTCCCTCTCCTCCCTGTCTCTCCTCTCCCTCTCCTTTCTCCGCTCTTCCTCCAGGGCCAGTCGACGTTTCTCCAGCTCGGCGCTGCCTCGAGCGAAGTTCTCCTTCAGCTTGTCCTCAAAGGACACTAAGGAGAGGACAAGACAGACAGCGAGGTATGATGTATAACAGAGGAAGACTAAAGACTCAAATTAAGACATAAACTGTGTGCAGGACATGTCATACCACTGCTATTGGTCTTTAGTGTAGGTTCTATCTCTGGTGTTTCTATTAAACAGGGAGTTATGTAGGGCCCCATTCCATTAACAAGCTCACTGGGTTTGATTCCTCCTCTGAAATGAAAAAAAAAGATAATAATGAATATGTAATAATGATTGAATTACATAATCCATTGAGTGTGTCAATCTGTGTGTGTTACCTGAGAGATGGAGGCACCAGGTCTTGAGGCAGCGTGAGGGGTAGAGGTCGGCCAGTTTTAGCCATGTCCACCAGGTGCATCGCCAGAATGAACTCATCAGCCTGCAGCTGACCATCCTTGTCCACATCTGCCAAGTTCCTATGTACGCACAACATAGTGTCTCACATTGTAAAGAAATAAATGAAATAAACTTTTGGGGTGAGAATATCATGCTTTTAAAGCAGCGTAATGGTTTTCTTTAGAGGCAGCGAGACAAGATTGACAAATTATCACCTTGTAAAGTTGAAATGGTGAACGCCTTACCAAACAGTTGCCTATCTATTCATCCAGCAGACAGAGAGCAACATTAATATTAATTTGCAGAAAAGTTATTCATAAGTCCTTCACTAACACTGAGTTAGTTTCCACCAAATCCTGAGGGAAATACTTTTTATTGCTACTTTTTAGATGCTAAATGCTTCACTATGTTTATCAGCTGGGCCCCAACAGACAACAGTCTGTTTGCCATTTGGTGCAGGGCAAGTAGTGTATGGTCGATTTATAAGAGCTTTTTTGCTGCTGTAATCCTGTAAATTTCCCCGTTCTGGGACTAATAAAGGATTATCTTATCTTATCTTTTTTGCTGAAAACAGCTGACGAGAGCATTGATAGCCAGCAGAATCGCTGTTTATTGTATGTATATCTGTACGTACTAAGAAGTATGATTTTGGATACATTTCCATGTTTGTTGTTTTTTTTGGTTAAATGATAAACTAACTGGCATTAAATCATATTCATGGAAGGGTTTTGTGCCCTAAATCATGGCATTCATTTCCACATCATTTTAAGAAGCAAAAATACAATTGTAATTTTGTAGCTTTGATTTAATAGCATTATCCATCTACATGTTCTGCCTATCTAGTGATCAATAGAAACTAATATGAACCTAATAAGGCACACCTGCTGGATGTCACACATGCACGCACACACGCACTCACACGCACTGGCACACGCACACACACACACATTATACTCACCAGATGGTGGCGAGCTGAGTCTGGGTCAGGTTGGATGCAATCAGCGCATTTCTAACCTGAGGTCCTGCAAAAGCAAAAATGACATCAGAAATAATAACACAGTGAATTCTCACACTGCCTGATGTGGACGTGTTTGCCTGTGTCTGACTGCCACGTTCTGTCAAGTGGGGCTAAGAGCAACCACAAGAGTTTGTGAGTGCATGTGTGTGAAGTGAAGCTGATGCAGAGTGTTCTCTGTCAAACTTTGAAAAGGCCACTCGTGAGCCAGCCAAGTGGTGCTGAGAACCTCCTGTTTATTTTGGCTGGAGTGTGTAAGCATGCGTGTGTGTGTGCCGGACCTACCAGACAAGTAGCCACTCATGAGCTTGTCCAGCGTGTTGAACTGCTGGCGGTACTTGAGTCTCGAACCCTGTGGGACGGCCCAATCACTTGCACCGGTCTTCGGAGAGTTACTGGCCAACGAGGTGGTGGAGGAAGAGTTTGAACTACGGACAGAGAGAGAAAAAAAGAAGCATGACTTTACGACACAATATAACCTAAAGGGAAATTACACAATAATATTATATGGTCAGCATTCCCATTATACTTTGTATTCAAGCCTCGACTTGAAACCACTAACTGCTCCGAGACTCCCTGGTGTTATCGCTCAGCTCTTAATTAGCTGTAGAGGAAGCAACCGACCACGTAGACAATGACTCTCTGAAACGAGACAGTGCTGTACTCTTGGGCCGCTCTGTTTTTATTATAATCAACGCCTCTGCAAGAATAGCAATGGGATAGGCTGGGTCGATGATGTTCATTTGAAAAGAATGTGCTTTTTTCAGTCATTATAGCTGGGTGGAAACTTGCAAACACTCCTCTGAAATAGAAGAAGGTTCAGTGAGACAATGGGAGATGCAGTGCGGGATCTTGCTTCCGCCTTAGGGATTTTTTTTTCAGTGTTTGTATATGAATATGTGTGTGTGTGCGTCCGTGTGTGACTTAGTGCCACCAAGTGGGTCAAAGTCCCTTAAACTAAAACTTGTTATGATTCTGGAAAAAAACAGGACAAAAAGATCCTTTTTGCAAACACTAGAAATGAGTTGTTGGACTTCTAGCCCACTTGCATTCAGGACGCCTCTCCTTTACGATACTGTACTGTATGTCTATGATTTTCTTTTTATTGTTCTAAGAGTTGCTATAAACCCATGGGACAAAAATAAAGTTTAAAAGGTTAAAGTGACGTGTATGGCTGCTCGATCAACCTGTACTGGTATTTGACTTCCCAACACTCCTGTTGCCCTTATTTATGCTTTTCTTAACACCTACACCTGAGGCCAGGACAAACACTGGGCCATTTAAAACAATACATTCAAAATGAAATCAGATACTACCTCCTACTCCTTTTCCCAAACCAAACACAACAGCATGAGAAGGATAAAGGATATGAGATACTGCTAATGTCTTTTTTAAGGGAATCTGGCTGTTACTGAAACTGCACAAAACCTCCCGGATTATGCTTTCTTCTTTGTTTACTCAGCATTACTTCCCACTACTGAAACTCAGCAGAGATAAAGTGTTTTGTGCAAAAACCCAACTGACAGTGGCTGACTGCCATGGATGTAGGACTGCAAACCTGATAATGTGCATGATGTTGTTACCATTTAATGTGATAGCCCCCACTGATGACAAGTTATTAGAACTTAAACAACAGTGTATATATCTCCTTAACTCTACTTTCTAACATGTTTTACAGACCTCATCTTACACACGAACACAATTTTTATTTTATTTTAACAAGACTAAGAGTCTACAGCCACGCTAGCAGCTCTATGAGCTAAATGCTGATACTAGCATGCTAACCAGCTCACGCTTTAGCAGGTATATCAATCATGCTCGCTATCTTAGTTTAGCTTGTTTGCATTAGCTTAGAGACTGGGACTTTCATAACTTTTGAAAGTATTAAGTCATAAAACCAAAGTATTGGACAAATTCAAACGTTGACATGATGGTGGTGCTAAAGGGAAATGCCAGGGGATCACAAGCCAGTAGGCTTCATCCTCTGGGAAACATGAATATCTGTAAAACACGTCATGGCAATCTAAACAGTAGTTGTTGAGCTAAAACATTAATGGGTTGGACCTGGTCTGGCTACTTAAAATAGATGGAAACTTCACAGTAACAGTGACCCCCTCCCGTAAGAATGCATTTTGCCTCTAATGTTTGTGACTCTAAACAAGCCCACTTCCTAATGTTGCCAACTAGAACATCTGATTTCAAAATGCCCTTCCTGCTCTCTCTGTTATCAACGGGTTTCATCTCGGCCTGCATTCTGATCCTTGTCTTTTCCCTGCAAAAACTCATTTTCTTTGTAATGGGCTGGTAATGTGGGACTCAGGCCAGTGTTTATAGCAGCCTCTCCCTTAAAATCACTGCATAATAAATGGTGCATCTTTAGAAATAGTCCCTACTCCCATAAATCCAACTTGGAAATTTAGTGCTTAATTCTAAATTTATGTTTCAGGAGGAACTTGATGTGCCGACAGAGGACATTCAAAATGAGCAAAATTCTCTTTAATGCTATTTTGGGGAGCTGACCGTGTTATCTTATCCAGTATGTATTTATTTACACTCTCACCTGCTGGATCCAAGATCAAGAAGAGAGTTTGCCTTCGACATGCTGGGTGACGGGGAAAACGCCATGGGAGAGGAAAATCCAGAGAGAGGGAGCGCTGCAAATAGAGTTGGAGGCAGTTGGTTAACAGTCAAATATCATTTTAGACAAACTTAAGTTAATATAAGAAAACAATCTGCTGAATGCTTTAGTACATGGATGTAAACACAAGTGTGCATGTGCTTTTTATATGCAAACATTCTCTGACATGCTATGTGCAGAGTGCAGCTGCCCTTGAACGTGTGTACATCTAATCTTATCTCCTCATACTTTACAGTCGCAGCACACACAGCTCCAGCAGCAAGGTTATTGACATCTGGTTAAGTAACAAACTGATCGTTGTTTTCTGCAACTGCGCGCCACGGAGGGCAAGACTCGCAAGCTGTGGCAGTGGCACTGCTATATTTTCAGCATTTTAGAGAGGAAGGATGAAGATCAAGGGAGCACCGAATAGAAGAGAAACGTCACGCTTATTAGATTATACATTTCACAGCCAAAAATGTATCTCGAACAGGGTGAGAATAAAGAGAGCAGCCAAAGGACAGAAAGAGGAGCTGAGAGAGACATAGTGAACAGACAGATAAAAGATAAATCCCCACCATAAAAAAAACGACTTAATGAGTATGTATAGATTAGATAGTCGCACCCACACCTGATGTCAATGTTTTACTCTGGTGACTTATCTCCTTGGTGGTAACAAGCAGCTGTTACTGCGTACTGCAAGATTCATACACATACCATAGGCTATGTTCAGATAATTCCATATTCCATTCAAGGCAGATATAGAAACCTCAGGGAATAGATAAGGTGCAGCCCTTTCATGTTGCATGTGTAATCCACACTACATTAACACTGCAGCATAAACGCACAAGACCTGAATACATAACTGACCCTGCGACACTAAACGTTACACACCAGGATTGGGTTGCAACAGCTATTCATAAATCCTTTACCAAGTTTGTGCATTAAATCCTTCCTAAGCTCTTAGTCACTACTAGTTTGAAACTAACTAGTAGTGACTCAATCAGGCTGTACCAAACTTAAAGGCACAGTGCGTAGAATGTGGTGGAATCTATTGGTGAAGAAAACATAGTTATGAACATTATATTCCATTTCTGCTGCTTCTTATTTTAGTTAAGGTTAGTTAACTGTTGCGTCACA
Organism: Anoplopoma fimbria; assembly: GCF_027596085.1. NCBI lineage: Eukaryota > Metazoa > Chordata > Actinopteri > Perciformes > Anoplopomatidae > Anoplopoma > Anoplopoma fimbria. Next base: position 7,218,220 of record NC_072466.1, read on the forward strand.
ACCTTTAAAACTGCAAGCGTGCAAAGAGGTTGGTAAAATGTTACTGCCAATCCTTAGCGAATTTAGGAGTGATTTGGTTTTATTGATATATGCATACATAGTGAAATTAGTGTGCTTCAGAGTTAGTAGTATTAATGTAGTTTTGAATGAGCTAAACGTAACCGACTAGCTATTTAGAAATATTAATGATGCGATTAGCATAGCATTTTGTAATTTAGATATATTGTGTTATTTATGTGAAAGAGAATTTAGCATCTTCACAGTTTACATCATAATTTAACAGCCTTTTGAATAAGTGCCACGTGAAATATGTCAACCTTATCTAATATTATTCCTTTTAACTCTTCATTCTAAACGGGTCATATGTTAGCTTGCTAACGTTAGCTTTAGCGGTTGGTTCAGTTAGCCATGTAGCAGTTAAAAAGCATTTAATCTCATTTTGTGACGTGTGTCAGTGAAATATTTCGGTTACTCTGAAAGATAATTCAACATCTTCAGCGTACATTCACTTTTTATAATCCCGGGTTAAATTTGTATGGATCGGTGCTAATCCACTAATCAATATCTAGCTGTAATGGTCCCGTGAGCAAATCAGAATGGTTCCACTGTAGAACCAACCTGAGTTGCTGGGGACAAGAGGAGGGGTGAGGAGGTTGATATTGCCGTTGGGGAGTCCAGGGTGTCCCAGGCAGTTGATGAGGGGCAGAGTCATTGGCGTTGGCACAAAGGTTTGGACGGAGTGCATGGAGTGGTTAGCTGGGATGGGTGTTAGGATGGGCATGGCTGACATAGCTGACATGGATGACAGACCAATTGACAGGTTTGGCATAGAACCCATTCCTGTAAGGAGGAAACACACACATGTAAACATGAACTCAGCAAGAAGACTGCTTCAAATACATAAGCATCCCATTTTGTAATACAACTCAAATGTACGAGTTATTTTCCAATGTGAAACTAAACTTTTAAAGACATACAGTTGTGAGAGAAGGAGTTAAGATGTCGTGGTTTTGAAATTGGATTGTGGCTGTTAAATCCACTGACAGATGTTTACCAAAACGTGCTGATGAAGGGATGGTTGAAGCAGAATTGCAGACGGGAGGTTGCTTCATGGTGATTGGCAGGACAGATGGCAAGTTCCGCCCCTGAAGTTTGAGCTTAATGAGCTTCATCGCGATGGAAAACTCCTGTCTGTCCATCTTCCCATCGCCCTCCATGTCAGCTAGGTTCCTACAGGAGAAGGAGAAAGAGAGAGCAGACTTACACTACGCTTTGTATAGCAAAGTGTGCATTCCTGGTCTTTTTTATTTTTTTTATTGAAACAGTATAAAGAGCGATGGTTACACAAGGCTCTGTTCTGATTACAATACACACACTCCCCCCTCTCACACATTCAGTTTACTAGGTGGGGCAGACTGTGAAGGAAGCGAATGCTCTACAGGAAATAAAAAAGCAGGCCAAGAGGACCAAACTAGCTCTGGCCAAAAACAAAGGTTGAACCTACTGACCTACTTGCTGTGGCTTAAACATGTGGTTCGGTGGTGCTTACCAGATCTCAGCCAGGACAGAAGGAGGCAGGCCAGATTGGAGGAAGAATTTCCTGGCTTGTTCTCCTGGAAACAGACAGAAATCACTGGAGTTAAGAGACAGACGGGCATTTGATACAGCTTAATGACTGACAACATTTCTGTTTGATGTGTCAACAGCCTACCTGAGACATAGCCGAGGACGGGGGCGAGGGTGTCAAACTGTTTGTCGTGTTTCCCCCTCTCCTCTGGAGTGATGGCCCACACACTGGCTCCGCCTTGAAAAAAAACAAGGGTTGGTCTTTGAAATCGCAATGAAACAGGATTTTGAGATGCCCCCTAAAGTTGGTCCAAATCTTGTTCAAACACAAACATCTTTAATATGCAATAACAGCGTAAAGAATCACTGAAAATTGTGTGCAGCAGTGGCGTCCCTGGAGCCTACTGGTTAAGATGGAATCTACATAACCGAAATGTCATCCCCCTCAGTCTCAGTGTCACTATGTTTCCTGCGATTTCAAATATTAAAAAGCAAAAATGCCTTAGGGAGAAAAAAGGTTTCATGAGGATATCTTAAAACAGAAATGTCAACCTCACAGTGGAGTGAGAAGAAAAGTCAGGGGACCAACAAAGTCAGCTGGTCTGATCCTCTGGAGACCATGAATGTTGGTGAAAAATGTCACTAGATAAAATACGATAAGATAAGATAAGATAAGATATGATAATCCTTTATTAGTCCCACAGCGCGGAAATGTGCAGGATTACAGCAGCAGAGAGGATAGTGCAAACAGGAGACATACGTAAAAAACAAGATCAAAACAAGTATTAAAAATGAGTAAATAAGTAATAAAACAGTAAAGAATATTAAATAAGTGAAAAGTTAAAAATCCACAATAACTAAAATATTATATAAACAGACAGATTAGTTATAGTATTGTACAGTGGATTGCATATATGGCATCGACTGGCATTGCCATCTAAAGTTCTACGCCTCTAGTATCACTAAAAAGTAATACAAGCGCTACAAAAACTCAAACATTAGCATCTCAATAGACTGTAACTCTACACAACGTCAACAGCTGTCCCTGGTACTGCTATATAAAAGGAACTTGAATACTAAATAATCCTGCTTTATAATAATGCAAGCTACATTATGGAGTCCCCAAACTTTCATAAAGATGACAGCACCATTTCTTATGAAGAAAAATATGTAGAAGAAATCTATTTTAAACCACCATGTGTGGGCTGCGTTTCATTCGTCAACACACACAAATGCAGCAACACACTGAAAGTCCCCAAAGCAGATATTCTAATACCAAATTCAGTTTACAGTGTCTTTTTTAACTTCACCATCCAAAAAGTCGGCATCATTTCCATCCCAAATGAGATCTCCCCCTCAGATGAAACCACTCACCACCAACTCCCGACGATGATTAATGTGTAAAAATGTCCAGTCAGCTTTTTTTCTTTACTCTACTCCACTCATGCATTTCTCAAGGTAAGTTCAGGGTTGTCCATGAATTAAATATTTAGTCGAATGTGCTGTGCAAGGGGTCTGAAACTTAATTATTACTCAATTTCCTAAGACGTCTTTAATAGAGGGGGGTGAGAGATTATCATCAGAGCTGATAATCAATTAATCATAAGGGAATCCGGGGAAATTAATCAAATCATAACACCATCAGGGTATACTCAAAGCCTTTTCCTTCGTTTCGTTCTTGTAACTTGAGAGCTCTGAAGACATTTTTAATTAAATGAGTGACTGTATGGACATTGTGCACAGATGGATCTCTCCATATGGTAGAAATTGAAGGATAGATATGCAGATAATGAGACAATGACAGATAATGAACCGCGACAACGAATATATAGAAGTAGAGTGATGCACAGTGGAGTGATGGGACTAGTTAATCGACTGTTACCTAAATTCAGACATTAGAAACAGATGGTCTCATGTAAGAAATGCTTCAGCTGTAAAGTGGATAGCTGCATTGTTACAGATGGAAAACAACTGGGTGGAAAAAGAGAACAAACTTCCTCAAACAGCTCTTCTGTAGCTCAGTTCCTAAACAGCTCGACAGTAACAGACGGGCCTCGCTGATGCCAGTGGCTGTAACCATAGCGATCACAGCGGTACAAACCTCAAACAAAATATTTTACACAGATTTCAGCGAGTTTTGTGTGAAATAAAATAATAATAATTCACGTCCTATTATTGTGAGTGCATCATTGAAGAACTGCAATAATTAATTGATCATTTGTCAACTTTGAGTAATTTTTTTTTTTTAGAGGAAAAGAAAAAATCTCTGATTCCAGTTTCTTAAATGTGAATATTTTCTGGTTTCTTTACTCCTCTGTGTATGTTAACTTAATATCTATGAGTTGTGGACAAAACAGACATTAAAAGACGTCATCATGGGCTTTGGAAAACAATGATCTACATTTTTCATAATTTCATGAATGAATATTATAGACAAAACTAATTGAGAAAAATAATTTACTAACTAATTGAAAATGAAAACAATCATTGGTTTAAAGCTTGTCTTGATATGATGAAAAGTCTCTATTTGAAAAAGAAAACTAAAATAACTTGCTGAATTCAACCCCAAGCAAAAAAAAAGTATAAATCTAATTGGAGGCCATGATTTACATACTTGATTGTCATAACAACTCATAATATATATTTGCATTTCCAAATATCATCATCAGAGTGTCTTTCCATCAATGTTTAAAAAACTGAGAATGAAAGGAAAGAAAAGATTAAACATTTTGTCACAGAATCTGGGTCAAAAGTATAAAAATATAAACTTTAAATTTACTGAATCTAAAGACGTTATTTGGCCTTTGGACAATTTTTTGTTATCTAATCTATGAATTATTCATAACATTCATCATGCGATTGCTTTTAATGATTTTTTATGATAATGCCATATTCCCTCTTGATAAGTAGTGTCAACAACAGTGTGCTTGGGATCCTCATAAATCCACTCTTCTGATTTATCTTAGCGTCACACACTGTCGCACACAGGAAATTCTCTCTAAACTTTTCATTTCAACATGAACAACAATACCACTATCAGGGGAGGGTATCTCTGGTAGATGCAAAAGTATTCATAAAGTAGGAATGAAGTCTGCAAAATATAGTTGTAATACTGTAGCTGTAATATTGTTTTTGGCAAATACAAATCTTTGTGTCATTATGTGTGAATGTCTTTAGAGACCTGTTATCTGGAGTCTAATTTATTCACCAGCTTCAGGAAATGCCACCCTGCCCATGATGGAACTTCCTCCCCTTTGGTTAACCCAAACACCCCACTGCCTACTGTTGACACACACACACACACACACACACACACACACACACACACACACACACACACACACACACACACACACACACACACACACACACACACACACACACACACACACACACACACACACACACACACACACACACACACACACACACCTCTGAGGAAAGACACAAAGTTACAGCAGAGCAGATTGCAATGTGAAACTACAGAGTAAAGGGAGGAAGATTCTGACTGCCTTGAACTGGTCTCAGTATCTGACCCCACTCACTCTTTTCCAAATCACCACGGTAACACCTGTTCAGGTACATACTTTTCCCCTCCAACGAGGCGGACTTTGGCAATGCCCGACCTAGATTTGGCACCGTCAGCAAAAATTGCAGCCACGGAAAAAGGCGAAAGTAATTAATCTCTGACAGAGATGTGAGTATTTTCCACGTTGTCTCGTTGGCTTTGACAGACCTCATTTAGACGCTATTGTAAGTGAAAAAAAAAAAGGGAGGGGGATATTTAGCACAGTGCCGCTGGGACACGTAGCTAGCATGGCCACATCCACAGGCCTGTCGGTCCATTCAGCATGTGTGTATCGGCTCCGTGAATAAGTGGGGCATCGCAAAGCTCCTCACACAGCAATCCTCAGGGGTCTTGACACTTGTGCTGGAACACAAGACCACTCAATGTGCGACCAGATAACACGTTGCCAAATTTTGGAATATGTAGCCTATAAGAGCTGATTATAATTCGTTTTTTTTTTGGCTATTTAGTCTGTTTTTTTAAAGACATGAACAAAAGGACTGCCCTTTCCATCCATTATCTATAACCGCTGATATTGAGCAAAGGCGGGCTACACCCTGGTTAGGTCTCCAGACAATTGCAGGGCTGACATATATATAGACAGAAAACCACTCACGCTCACATCCACACCTACGGACACATTTTTTAGAGATATCAATTAACCTATGCTGCATGTCTTTGGACTGTGGGAGGAAGCCGGAGAACCCGGAGAGAACCCACGCTTGACAAAGGGAGAACATGCAAACTCCACACAGAGGGCCCGTCTAGCCTGGGAATTGAACCCGGGCCCCTCTTGCTGTGATGCAACAGTGCTAGCCACCACACCATGCTGACAATTTTGGGAAATTTTCTCTATTGGGTAACCTTGGTGACATTTTGGTAAAGACACATATTTGCTTTCTTGCCAAAAGTTGGATTAGAAGGTCGATACCACTCCAAATATGAAACTGGAGCCAGGTGATGATTAGCTAAGCTTAGCATAAAGACTGAAAACAGGAGGAAAAAACTAGCCAAAGGCCTACCAGCAGCTCTTAAGCTCACTATTCAACATGTGATATCTCGTCTGTTTAGTCATTTAAAAAAAGAAAAAAGAAGTGTGCTGTAAACCAGCATTCTTATCTTGTCCCTCTGCTATTCCTTCCCTGGGTTTCTGTTAGCATTGTGACAAGCTGTCACTGTGAATCCATCCGGATATACACTGTCAAGATTCGCCACCTGGACTGTAATACGGAGAGGAACAGCTTCCTGCACAGAAGACAAACTCTCACCGAATACACAACAGCCGGTCAGCAAATATTGAGACAATCTAGCTCACAGTCGATCTACAGAAAACAAACAAAAATATATATATATATAAACACCGGCAGTACGTCTGTGCAGAAATTAAACCAACTGTACCACAGATCCTCTCCTCAGCATCTGCCACACAAAGAGTCCTCTGCTTGTGAGGTTTAACTTCCCTTTGTCAGCCTGTGTGCTGTTGTCTAGGTGCTCTGCGGTTCCTCAGGAGACGCTGGAGTCAAACCTCAAGACACCCATCGCCGGCCGGGCCTCCTGGGGGAAACCATATCGCTGCTTCCATAACTATTTACATATCGAACGCTTCACCTGTGGAGGACAGGTTCCACGATTCAGATCGCTACGGTGGATCAGCAGTCTCTGCACGCTGCAGCATTTCAGCAGAAACTGTTGCACACCGCGTCCACCTGTTTTGGGAAATCGACTTACTGATGACTCTACAATTGGCTCGTTTCAGATTCGGCTTGTTCATAAGTGTGCAATAAACTCCTCACATAGCGAGGCTGTGAGTCTGAATTGCTCTCCCCCAGTGTTAATCTACTGGATGGGGTTGAGGCAGAGAGTGTAGTTGTAGGGGGTTGGCACTTTGGTAAAAATGCAGAATTAGTCATGTGGACATGATGCATCCGACACACACACAAACACAAACACACACACAGACACTTCCTCTGAGGCATTTCCCATAGAGGCCCTTAAGGAGCAGCGACTACTGTTCTATGATCAAAGGCTGTGAAACAAGAGGATTAACACACATACACACATATACACACACACACTTTTGTGCAATTCTGTCCACACCAAGGACAAAAGCGATGCATCACATTCAAGACCGAGCACAACAGAAACAGAGGCACAAGAATAGCTCATGTTTCGCATAAAATTAATTCAAAAATAATTATCTAATTTTCCTTCAAGCCCTTTTTGCTGAGGAGGTTTATACGACAAAGAATCGCCTTTAATTTATGGCGCAAAATGTCACGGCAATCAAAAGACGGGTTAAGTTCAAGTCTGATCTTTCAGCACCTTTACTCCATCACCAGATCAATATCCTATTAACACGATCTCAGGGTCCGCTTTACATCTCACAGTAGAGAGGAGCAGTCATGCAAACATCAAAACATCACCACGGACTGAAACAAACGCATCTTCCATGCTCGACAGGAAGATGACCGGAGAGAAAGATTAAAGTTTAAAGAAGAGTCACGACACAACTGCTGCTTATTGGTCAGCTCTGTCTCTCCATTTCTGCTTTTATAAAAATATATTTTCTGTTAAAGATTAAAAAAAGTCTGTTAAATTCTAACCCCCCCCGACCTTTCGCCACAAAGTGCACATTTGCCTCCCGCAGAAGAACATAGCATGAGCAAGACAGAGTGTTCTTACCATTCATGGCTGCAGGTGGAGAGCACGGGCAGAGAGGTGAGTCCTCCACTCAGCTGGCTAGCTCTCAGACATCTGCAGAGAAAGAGAGAGGGAGAAAGATGTGAGTGTGTGTGTGTGTGTGTGTGTGTGTGTGTGTGTGTGTGTGTGTGTGTGTGTGTGTGTGTGTGTGTGTGTGTGTGTGTCACGGAGCAGCAGGCTTAAGTGAGGAACGCAAGCAGGCGTGTGTGAGTAAAAAGGAGAATATAAATGATATTAATGCGGGCAAGAGGAAGAAGAATTTTAAAATGTCATCACCCGGTTAACAATGCAGGGAAGGCACGGTGTGAGCGGCTAACACCGAGAGGGATGACAGAGCGAGGGAGGGACAGAGGAGGGGAAATAAAGAGAGAGAGGAGGAGGGGGGGGGACAAAATGACAGAGGGAGAGGGAGGATGAGGGGAAAAGAAGGGAGACAATGCCACCGGGGAGAAGTGAAGGCAAGAGGAGGACAGACAGTTGAGGGATACAGAGGAGGAAGAAGGAAGAGCGATGGTGGTCTGAGAACGGAGGGAGAGTCTACGTTTGTCTGCTCTCTACGATCACAGATGGCGTTTATTTTGCAAATCTAAGAGTATCTTTATTTCTCCGGTGTTTTTAGTGGTTTTTCTGTGATTTCCACTGAATCACGGTTTGGCACTTATTGAGAATATTTATTTGAAAATAAGGATAAATATTTGTCTTTGACAGGAATTTAAATATTTGCCTTTTTACAGATATAAATATTTGTCTTATTTGGAATGACACCTGCATTATTGGAAGTAAAATAATTTATTTAAATAGGAATATGAACATTTCCTCTTTTAGTAGTATAAACATTTAAATTATTAGGAATGTATGTTTTTTCCCTGTCGGGAAAACAAACACTGGTTTTATTAAGAATATAAATATTTGTCTTATTTGGAATATTAATATTTTGGTTTTTTTTTTAGCAGGGATGTCAATATTTGTCTTATAGGGAATAAAACCTGCATTACTGGAAGTATAAGCATATCTTTAATTAGGAACATGAACATTTCCTCCTTTACATTACATTACATTACAGTCATTTAGCAGACGCTTTTAGTAGTAAAAACATTTACATTATTAGGAATCTATGTTTTTTCAAGTATTAATATTTGTCTTTTGTGGAGCTACATATTTGTCCTAATAGGAGTATCTATATAGAAACCTCCCATCAAGGCCATTTCTGATTAAATTGAATGATACCATTCATGAATTCCCACATGTCACTGCACTGCACACACTAGAAACTAAATAAAGAGCTATGGATGTATTGAGTGCAGTTTGCATCCACTGTTGTTGTCAGTGGGCGACACTGAGCCTGGCCCACCTGATGAGATATTCCTCTGTGGGAACTCTGGCAGAGTCCCAGGAGGTAGAGGGGACAGATGAGCCCATGCAGGTAATGCTCTTAAATTGGAAAATGAGCCCTGTGTGTACGGTCTTTCATTTTTTTAGCATTACTGCGAGCCCTGCCACATAAAAATACTCTGCAGGTGGAGTTCCATGTCTAGTCTATTGTTCCTCTTGCCGTTTATTCTATTCCTCGGCTATGCCGTTGTTGCTGGATCATTTTTCAATCCAATTACTCCAGCAATTCACTCCCCATGTTCTTGATCATTTGTGTTTCCTACGTCTTCAAATTGAAAATACGCACTTCTTTAAAGAGGTTGTTCTCCTCCTTTTTCACCCCTAAATGAGTTTCCCATTTCTGCAGTTTTTCATTCCATTATTCGAGCAACTCCTTCAATCCTGTTCGGCAGATTCTATTAGTCCTTCCGCTCAGACCTAACCCTTAATTTCCTCTCGTTTCATCCATCTATCTACTAGCCTTTAGCTAAGGAGCAAGCTTTCCCCTCAGCTGTGATTCCTGTCAGGTCGAAGCAATCGCCTCTCTGCTTCCACCAAATCATTCCTCCACCCTTTGTTTTTTTTTTTTTTTTACTTCACTTCACTCTCTTTTTCATTTCTGCTCTGCTACTTCTTAATCACGTCTCACTCGAACGTGCATCCCCTCTCATATGACTCCCACCGAATTTCTTTCATCCCTTCCTCTCCTTCTGCTCTTGTTACACTATTGCTCCATCATTGGCTTCCCTCTTTGCGTGTGAATTTCTGGAGGGGGAGCTGAGGTTGTTGTAGTATAAATCATTCTCTGCACATGCCGACACTGCCAATTACTTAAGAGCAATGGACTGTGGTGAATGCCTCCGTATACAATTGAATATGAGCGCTAGTGCATGTGCGCAAGCTCGCACAGAATGTGACAAATAAACAACACAACACACACGCACACACACACACACACACACACACACACACACACAACACACACACACACACACACACACACACACACACACACACACGCACACGTGCACAGGCAAACAATACTGGCATTGCAAGTACAAAAAACATAAATCCTTCCAGGGAAATACAAACTAAATAGTTACTCTCAGAAAATCTTGGTAATCATAATAAAGTAACACTTAACGCTAACTGTCCTTAGCCATATTAATTTGTCACTGCATTATGAACTGGCATTTTAGACACAGTATTTACCCATAGTTGTTAGAAACAACTAAACTAGATAGCATTACTGGCTAGTTTCAAACCAGATAGCATTACTGGCTAGTTTCAAACCAGCTAGCATTACTTGCTAGTTTCAAACCAGCTAGCATTACTAGCTAGTTTCAAACTAGCTAATGCGCAGCCCCAATCAAAGTTATTATCAGGAGGTCTCGTCATAGAACGTATACATTTTCCAAGTTCACATTCTTATTCAAAATAATTGTATCAAGTGTCAGGTCAGATGTGTAGACTTTATTCTATATTTTCTCTAACTATTCAATTTGAAATTAGCTAGTTACACTGCAAGCCTACTTGAAGTTATTATCGCAAAGTCATGTTGAGATACGCTGTTATTTTTGTGAAATATATAAAAAAAATCTTCCTAGTTCACATTATTATTCAACACAAATGTATCAAGTGTCAGGTTAGATTTGTTGACTATATTCTACATTGTCTCTTTTAGTCTTCACTCTAAACAGGTGGTGTGTTAATAATCTTTGCTTCGTCAGTTAGTTCAGGCCAACCCAGAGGTTAGCATAGCCAATGGATTTTTCAATTAGATTTTGGATTATTGCAGAAAATAATCTCTCTGCTAAACACAAGTTTATGACACTTACACGTTTTATTCAGCAAGATAATATTCACAAATGAACACGACTGACATGAGTTTTGAAGCGTGAATGCGCTCGTCAGAAGTAAACTCACTACACTACACTACTCATTTAGCCACTTGTTATCAACCGCCTTTTTTAAGACAGGTCAGCGCTAAAAATTCACATTAGAGCTATTTAGTGACACTTCTTATATCGCAAAACAAGACATATAAATCTCTTAACTTCGTGTTATCCATAGACCTTATTACGGGGCGTCTAAACAAAAACCCTTTAAAAAAACATCGATTTAGAGACTAGGGAACCACAAGTGCAGGTTTTAGGACTCATTCCTGCAGCACTCTATATGCAACGGTTACACCCGGCAGTCTTTGTGTTAAGTGTTATTAAAAACTAATGCTTATGTGAAAATAGTTTTTGTGTAGTGTTTACATTTTGTGATTTGGTAAATCTCCACTTAGTTTACACTTTTTCTTTTACAACAAGGCTAATAATGTCTTCATCCTGAGACAGAATTTTTCACCCACAATAACTCCCATAAAGAAATAATTCTAGGGGGCTAAAATGAAGCTGTGTTACCATAGTAACTCACTGTGTGTTATGTATTTAAGGTTCACAGTGTTTCAACTGACAGGAGGCAAAGAAGATACTACCAGAGTACTCATTATTAGGTCAACTTAATTTATAAAACTACATAACACAAAAGCACTCCCTTAATAGGCCCCTAAGCTCTGTGGGTGTATTTCTGTGTAAATACTGTATGTTTGCGCCTTAAACTCGTTTACGTAAACACTTTGTATGAGGGTATTTAGCACACTCTCATCTGCCCTCATACACAAACACTTTTGTACCCTGAGGTGCGTGTGGTTTAAAACCCAAGATGTTATCCATCGGCTATTGGTCACATTAGAGAGCCTTCTCTGTTCAAACAGGACACATCCTGGATTCACACAACACAGAATCAACACGAGGCGGAGAGGACACGCTCTACATCAACACTGACAGCACCTTCAGAGGCTCACAACTCAATGTTTCCATCAATTTGCCTGTCATCCCGAAAGACCCACGAGCAAACAGAAATGTATTCATCTTTTAAAATGTGATTCACCTTTTAGCTCAGCACGAGTTGATGTGACTAATGTTATGTTGTCATATTGGTGGAATGTTGTCTCACATTGCTGATTAAAATGCTGCTAAATGCCATTTCCTGGCAAAAGGTCTGTTCAAAAGTGGAAAAACAAACTTATTACTGTGTTAATTGACATTTTCTTTTCCTGAAGGGTAGAAGGATATACAGCAACAACATTTATTAAATATGTTTCCATTTCAAAAGAGTGACATAAAGGCTAAAAAGCATCTCAACCATGGTTTCATTTAAAAAATAAGTCTTGACCAAAGGCCCACTGACTTTTTCTGGAGCTTTCAACCTGTTTCAACCTGACTAACAGGAGCCTCAATAAGTCCTGGGCACACTGCATGACAAATGGTGAGTTAATATTGCAGAACAGCTTGTAAAATAATCTCTGTGTCTGATTTTATGATCTTTTGTTATGTAGAAAGGCTGCAGCATAGGCAGTAACAGGAGACCTTGAAGGTGACAAGGAACATACACAATGCATTTTGGAAGGGGGGGGTGACCAATCGGGATCTGCTCCAAAATGCCTGCCCTGTGGCCTCCTAACAGGTTAATCTGGCATCTGAGCTATATTCATGACATATAAAAAAACAAATATTGGGTTAAAATTGCTATGTCAACATCAAACACACTACATCAAATATAATCCTAAAGGTCAACAATGAACTTTCACTTTCATGGTTTCACTTGCTCTAATGGGGATAACAATAAGGCTGAAAATAGTGTCATTTTTATGTAGGTACACGTCAAAAGCTAAAGCCCAGAAATCCTCCTCCCTCCAGCATTGATGGTATATTGATGTTCAAAAATAGCACTTTAAAAGTTTCTGATTTGGGGAAATAGCGTGAGTCAACTTTAAAAAGGGCCAGCGTTTTTTGCTAAACCCCACTGCACTGAAGGTAGAAAATGAATCAAAGAACCTTTGACTCTGCCCTGCATGCTGATTGACACCTGTGTGCGGCGCACTGGTCTGCTTCGGATGTGCGTATCAATGCGTCGGCCTGTGTGCACCAGTGTGTCCGACACACACTCCCCAAACAGAGGGGGACCCTGTTCTAGCAGACACAGCCCAGGAAGCTTTGCTGAGCCTGGGGAAGAAAGAGGCCTGTGTGTGTGTGTGTGTGTGTGTGTGTGTGCTAGTATTTTCTGCCTGTTCACAAGAGCACGGAAACACACAAAGACATCCACACACCTTCCTCTTTCTGTGCTGCAGGTGAAGAATCGGAGGAGCAGAAGAAATTCGTCTTATATTTATTATCCCTTTGATACATTTGTGGGTCAGCTTAAGCAATGATCCACCAAAGCCACCTTTTACTTCCTTTACACTCACAACACTTCAAACACACACTCAGGTTCTTACCTTTGGCACAAGAGCTCTTCTCTTGATTTAAAGTATAATGCCAAACATTCTTCAATAAAGCGATCAGATTCTCGCTACTTGGATCCTGAAATTCCACATTTAAGCTCCATCTTTCAATACAACAACGACTGTATATGCAGTGCTTCGTTTCTTGGCAGGTGGATGTGCAACAGTCCCTGCTGGGAAGAGGCCAGATGTTATTGGGAAGTGCGCTTCAGGTGGACTTTGCCACTTCAGCAAAGAAAGGCCTACTCTTTCCTATTTTCACTGAGAGCAGCACATCACACACACAAAAAAAAAACGTACGCACAAGTAGCAATCTCTATAATTAGTCTTTTGCTGCAGTGAGTGAACACAAGCGCGGATGAACTGCTAAAAACCTGCCTTAAAGACGAATGTAAAAAAACTGCAGTGACGTTAAAACAATCTAAACATCTGATAACATCTCTCCATGTCAAATGCTGCAGAGACGCACAGACACTCACTCCTCTATGGGGAGCTTCATAGAGGAGCTGGTGATCCCCCCCCCCCAAGATAAAGGCGGCCTTGTTATTATTTAGGCTGGATTTTATGGACACTGAATATTTAGGGAGCAGTGTGTCATTTCCAGTGAACACACCTTCTCTGTGAATGGTAACTTCACTTCAGTGAAGAAAAAAAAAAGAATATGTGAATAACCTCTGGTTAGCTATTTTTCCTGACATAAAACAATAAAGCCATTGCACATTGTCCATTGCATATTTGTGCAAAGTAATATGCTGTATGGATTAATAAATATATAAAGAAAACAGATATTCTGTCACTGACACTCTTAACATAGAGGCAATTTGACAGCTCTTATTTTGGTGGTTTAAAAAGAGATGCATCTTTAAATGTTATTTAACCTATCTGATTTATATTTACATGTGATAAAGCCCATCTATTCAAGCATATTCTGGCATAATAGTAGTCACTGACTGAGTTCTTAATCTAACACGCAGACAAAAGGCTATCACTCATGGTTTAGTGACAGTTGTCAGGAATTCACATTTTTCAGGGTAGACAAAAAAAATGTATCACCTCAATGCCACATTGTAAAGACGCTGCACACATTAGGGATTATTAAAGCAGGATATCTCCAATCACCTTCCATGAAAAGGTTAAAGAAAATAAAAGAAAAGAAAAGGACAACAGCCATAGCCTCCAGAGTGTGTCACAGTTGTCCTGTCTGGATAAAAAAGCATTTCAATGATTTCTTGTCATTTACCTGTTGCGGTTGACCTGCGGTGGGGATCCGACATCCAGGCAGGGAAATGTAGCTACTGAAGAGGGAGGAACCGACCCAGCAGCCGCGGTGGGTGTGGACTGGAAATGGGCGTCTCCAGAGAGTCAAGTCACACACATTTACCTATTGGATTTCCTGTAGTGGCTTTCACAATAAAACTCCTTGATGCCTAACTGAATTAAAGTTACCCCCCCCCCATCCTCTTTAACAACAAAAACACTCCAACTACATCTTCATAACATATACAAATTCAGTTATTCACGCATACTATTCTGCACTTAATGCTTCTCTGTTTTGCAATGTGTTCCAGTGAGTCAAAGTCATCATCTGTTTACTCCTGAAAGACATTTTAACAAAAGCATTTTATTTATTATTGTTTATGTTGGATCGCTGAAGAGATTAGCAAATTGTTTCATTCTGTCATGTTTATCTTGCCTAGAGCATTTGAGATGTTTCTTAACATCCTACCTCCCCTGCATTGAGTTTCAATGCATGTGATGCACTCAGTTTAATATATATACAGTACCAGTTTGGACACACCTTCTCATTCAATGGTTTTTCTTTATTTTTATTTTTTTCTACATTGTAGATTAATATTGAAGACATCCAAACTATGAAGGAACACATATGGAATTATGTGGTAAACAAACAAATGCTCAACAAACCAGAATATGTTTTATATTTTACATTCTTCAAAGTAGTTGAATGAGAAGGTGTGTCCAAACTTTTGACTGGTGCTGTATTTAACTTTGCTTTTTAATAAAGTTATTGATAAACCTCTGTAGATTGCTTCTACAACATGAATGTTAAATTCATTCAGTCTCAGCTCAGCAGGTCGCGAGGTTAAGTAGGTTTTTATGTCGGACTGTCCACTTTGAGAATCCCCTTTCACTGATATTGTTAGGCACTTTAAGACTTTTACTTTGAAGGGACAACCACTTGCCGTCCGTACTCTGGCTGTTAAATGATGATTTGACAGGCCAGTTAGACTGGTCAAAGACAGGTTACTGTTAAACCACTGTGTTTCATTCACACTGATTACTTTCACTAATTACACGAACATGTATACCTTAAGGCCTGAAGTCAAAGTTAAAGCCAAAGCCTATTTGGAGTTTGATGCAATTCTATTGAGCCAACTTTCCATCATTTCCTTATTTCCCATATCTGGCCCATGTGATGGGTGATTCCCTCTGAGATGAAGATATCTGTAGTTAATTTAATCTCCTTGGTTCATAATCTTAGAAAAGTCTGGAAAGTGTTTGCTGCCCCCAAAGGAAGAAAAAGTTGGGTGGTGTGGAGCACCGCCAACAGGCCGCTTTGAGTATTACATCTACAAGTTAACTGTCATGACCTTACTGACCCTGATACTATTATTGGTTGAATTGAGGATATGCGACAATCAAAAGTGTGGTGTTAAATACTCTTAAAACAGTTGAAAAGACAGCACAGAGTTGTAAAGGATGCTTTCAAAATAGTTTTTATAAATGTACATAAACAGAAATGAGAAATATAACATCAAGATCCTGGTCATTTTCCTTACTGTAGCGTATATGAAATTATGACCAAATCACTGTCAGACTCATATTTAACTATTTACATCACAGTTTCAACAAATGAACAGTAATTTAGAGAAATCGCTCATAAGATTTATTTTTCAATTTGAAAAATAAACAAAACAATAGAAATAAATAACTATGAAGGTAAGAAGTCAGAAGAGGCACTAGTACAAAACAAAACAAGTAAGAACAAAAAATAAATAAATAACAATGTAATACAATAATGTGCTATCCTACACTGAACTTAACTATAGTTAACTATAGTTAAGTTCAGTGTCAAAAGATTGTAATACACTTTCTTACAAACTTGAGAACTGACCAAGGCTGACCGTAGAGGAAAAGGAAAAGACAAAAACAACAAGCCTAAAATATTTCCAAGTGTGGCACAAAACCTTTTTTTAAACAAAGCAAACCATGAACAGACAGTCCATGCACTGAAACAATAAAGTCAGATCTATCCAATCTTTTTGAGCCTCCATTTCTTGAGTAAGGTTTACCAGTGAGCTTTTAAAAAAAGTATGCATTCCTGCAGAATTGAAATAAGTCATCATCTACATTCTCCACTAACAAAAAAATATGTACTTAAGCAATGAAGGCAGCTAACAGCATCTGCTTAGTGTAAAGGCAAACCCGTCTCCTGTGTCAACTCTAATCTAGAACATTGAGGAACTTGTTCCTGTTAGAAGCCAACTTCATTTTTGTGAACCCCAAAATTGTGAGTCAAGTGGCACATTTTCTTGCTCATCTTTGATAAATGTGCTCTCATTGCCCGAACCTGTGGTTACCATGGAGTATCCCAGGCACCCTGCAGTACTCGCAGTGTTTGGACCTACAGCAGATCCTTGTGGTTCAGCCAGCAAAAACTGAAGACTCTCATTTTCCGATTTGAGAAAGACACGAACAGCGGGTCCTGTAGGTTCACCTGGGACCAAATACACGACATCTGCAATGTTTGACTCCGTTTTGACATCATCATAATGTGGACATTGTTTCTCCGTGTCTGGTTCTGGATTCATATTTCCATAACGTGGATCATGTTCCTCCTCTTTAATCTGTAGGTTTACCTGAAGAGGACTGCCACAACTTGGATCCACTTGACTCCTGTTTCTCTGCACAATCGTCCCAGGATCAGTTGGGAACTCCGCGTCCTCGTTAATTTTGGCACCATCAAGAAAGTGCACACGATGTTCATCTGAATGGTATCTCGCTTGTCGCACAAAATGCCCCTTGTTCGTTCTTTTGTCTGGAACTTCCCTGGAGTATTTGCTACATTTCTTTTTACGTGCCTTCTCCGCATCTTTTTGTCTTGCCGGGGGATCAAACACAAATGGCAATTTGAAGACCTTGTCTGGGTCATTTCGGTATTTACGATACTTCTTGACCATGGTGTTGATTTTGGATGCAGTAGTTAGTGAAAATTCCAAGCTCCTGTGATGTTGTGAGCTAATGTCAAAGTTATAGTCAAGGATCTCATGCAGAGTTTTTGGCAAATAGCATCCTCTTTTCGTGGTTGCAAATGTATATATCTCAAACACTACAGCTCTCGTCAATTGCTGCAAGTCCAGTTTTTCTTTATCTCTTGATTTTGATGTCACCTCTAGATCCAAACCTATCTCTGTGCAAATGGGATAATGGCTTACCAATACTTGACTCGGATCAATTGTCTTTGCTTTTTTTACGACACTTGCATCGTGACTTGCCAGTTTGGCCATTTGCTCCTTTGTTTGCATTGCCAGCTTTCTTTTTTTGATACTTTCCATCAATTCACTTCCGTGCACGGCAGCTGTCCGTTTCTTTTTCCTTACACTTTTTGGTTGACTGTTAGGATTCGGTTGCATGACATACACGTCATTGAGCCATGTGAGAAAGCCATCATTTTGTTTAAACTCTGTGTAGAAGGACAATAAAGTATATACTTCTCGCCCCTGCATGTCAATGTTGAAGTTGTGTTGAAGGACATCATTAATGATCCTATGTTTATTGCCACACAATCTTTTGGCAAAACTAGCCACTTCCTTCATAATCCCTTGTGTCAATACATGCGTGTCAAGCTTATCTTTTGGTTGGTCTTTGTCCACACACAGGTTCAAACCTATTTCCTTGCAGAGAGGGTAACAGTCCATTATCATCTCCTCTATTGCTGAGGAGGTGGAGGACAGATGCTTTGCTGGCTTTTGTGCAGTGCAGTTTGCATCAGCAGAGCCTGTATCAGTCATGGTATGTGGACGAGGATGATGCATGTGACCAGAGTCAGAGTCGTGCTGACGATGCTTATGATTTCTGACTTGATAGCATTTGGGGCAATATGTATATTTGTCATGGGTAGGTTCTGGTGTGCACCTTGTGTCCGGGAGTTCAAACTGTACTTTTATTCGAGATTTTTTTTGACTCATATTCCTTAGTTTACATTTTTCCATAGTTTTCTGTGCAAAGGCACTGCGATGCAACTCATTGTTGAAATTCAGATGGAAATTATACTCCAGTATCTCTGTGATGAAATGCTTTTGAGCTGCTAGTAGCTCTCCAGCAAAATTGTGAAGTTCAACCATGATGCCATTGGTTAGTAATTGGGGATCAAGATTCTGTTTTACTCCAGATCCCACATTGAAATCAATGCCTAGTTTCTTGCATCTTGAGTAAGAATAAAATGGACAATGTTCCTCATGAGGTCTTGAGAGGATTTCCTGAATATGATTGGCCCGCACTTGCCACAGCTTTAATTTGAGCTCATTTTGGTGTTCAATGTGAGAGGAACTGCCTACATCTTGGTCTGTGATTGGAGCCTGGGAAGAACCCGCACAAACTGCATCTGAATTTGGGTTGTTCTGGGAATCAAGTTTCACGTTTGTTGAGGAGTCATTTCTTGTTATTTTCTTGTAGCCTACATAACGTGTAACCTTTAAAGAATTCCTTTTCTCCAGTACAGCAGGAATTCGTGCAACAATACTTCTGGCAAGATCAGAATCTCCACATTGAAAACCAAGATCCAAATTGTGTTTTAGGATGTCAACACAAATCTGCTCAAATGTTCCACACAACCTTTCTGCAAAGTTTGTCACTTCAGTCATTGCTCCATAGGTCAGTTTGTTGATATCCAGTTTCTTAATTGGTCGACTACAGTTTACATCTAACTTCAGACTAATTTCCTTGCAGAAGGGATAAAGATCCACACTCTTTTGTGAAATATGTTCTTTAGTTTCAGACTGTGAATGAGGAGGAAACCCGCAGGCGACATCACACTCTTCCATCCTCGATATGCTGCTGAGTTCAGCGTTGACACTGCCCACACCCTGATTTGCAATCCTCGATGATGGTACGGGACCATGAAGTTCAATATCCTCTTTTGAGAATCTGACTGCATCTTCACAATCTTTCAGTTGTCTTACTCTTTCCATAATTTCACATGCGAAAACATTTCTCTGGGATTCACTCTCCAGGATGATGTCAAAATTGTACTCAAGTATCTCCATGATGAAATTCTGTTGGGATGAATTCATTGCTATGGCAAATTTAGCAATTTCAAGCAGGATAGAATCAGGTAAAGAGTCAACACTGAAGTTTTGCTTTGGGCCAAATCCAACGTTGAATTCAAGGCCAAACTTTTTGGACTTAAAGAATTGACCCAATTCTTTTGCAGAGAGGATTTGTTTGACACAATTAGCGCGTATCTTCCACATGTTGTTGTCTGTTCCCATTTCCTCTTGTTCCATGTCACATTCAGTTGGTGCATTTTTGGGAGTCTGTGTTTGCTCTTCACTTCCAACAAACCCTCTTTCATCAGGTTGGCTGGCAAACCGGGGGGTTGGATTTGAGTTTACAGTTGGTAAGGTAGATGAGGTGTCTGAGATCAGAGAAAAATCTTTTGGGTTTCGTAAGTGATCTTCATTGCCAGAGTTTTCTGAGTCTGTCAGTTCGTCTGAGTCTAGATCTGACTCTCCTAGAGGACAGGTGTAGTAGTTATCTGCTGAAATTTCTTCTTGTTCCATGTCACACGTAGAATTGTTCAATCGCTTCAGGCCGAGTTTTTCTTTCTCTCTCGAGTTCAAACTAATTTTAGTGAAAATTGGCAAGCGGTTTCCTGTACTTAGAGTATTTGTCTTTGCTGTTTTCTCCTTTGTTTGCATTGCCAGCTGTCTTTTTTTGATACTTTCCATCAATTCACTTCCGTGCACGGCAGCTGTCCGTTTCTTTTTCCTTACACTTTTTGGTTGACTGTTAGGATTCGGTTGCATGACGTACACGTCATTGAGCCATGTGAGAAAGCCATCATTTTGTTTAAACTCTGTGTAGAAGGACAATAAAGTATATACTTCTCGCCCCTGCATGTCAATGTTGAAGTTGTGTTGAAGGACATCATTAATGATCCTATATTTTTTTCCACACAATCTTTGGGCAAAACTAGCCACTTCAACCATAACCCAGTGTGTCAATACATGCGTGTCAAGCTTATCTTTTGGTTGGTCTTTGTCCACACACAGGTTCAAACCTATTTCCTTGCAGAGAGGGTAGCCGTCCATTATCATCTCCTCTATTGCTGAGGAGGTGGAGGACAGATGCTTTGCTGGCTTTTGTGCAGTGCAGTTTGCATCAGCAGAGCCTGTATCAGTCATGGTATGTGGACGAGGATGATGCATGTGACCAGAGTCAGAGTCGTGCTGACGATGCTTATGATTTCTGACTTGATAGCATTTGGGGCAATATGTATATTTGTCATGGGTAGGTTCTGGTGTGCACCTTGTGTCAGGGAGTTCAAACTGTACTTTTATTCGAGATTTTCTTTTACTCGCATTCCTTAGTTTAAATTTTTCCATAGTTTTCTGTGCAAAGGCACTGCGATGCAACTCATTGTTGAAATTCAGATGAAAATTATACTCCAGTATCTCTGTGATGAAATGCTTTTGAGCTGCTAGTAGCTCTCCAGCAAAATTGTAAAGTTCAACCATGATGCCATTGGTTAGTAATTGGGAATCAAGATTCTGTTTTACTCCAGATCCCACATTGAAATCAATGCCTAGTTTCTTGCATCTTGAGTAAGAATAAAATGGACAATGTTCCTCATGAGGTCTTGAGAGGATTTCCTGAATATGATTGGCCCGCACTTGCCACAGCTTTAATTTGAGCTCATTTTGGTGTTCAATGTCGGGGGAACTGCCTACATTTTGGTCGGTGATTGGAGCCTGGGAAGAACCCGCACAAACTGCATCTGAATTTGGGTTGTTCTGGGAATCAAGTTTCACGTTTGTTGAGGAGTCATTTCTTGTTATTTTCTTGTAGCCTACATAACGTGTAGCCTTTAAAGAATTCCTTTTCTCCAGTACAGCAGGAATTCGTGCAACAATACTTCTGGCAAGATCAGAATCTCCACATTGCAAACCAAGATCCAAATTGTGTTTTAGGATGTCAACACAAATCTGCTCAAATGTTCCACACAACCTTTCTGCAAAGTTTGTCACTTCAGTCATTGCTCCATAGGTCAGTTTGTTGATATCCAGTTTCTTAATTGGTCGACTACAGTTTACATCTAACTTCAGACTAATTTCCTTGCAGAAGGGATAAAGATCCACAATCTTTTGTGAAATATGTTCTTTAGTTTCAGACTGTGAATGAGGAGGAAACCCGCAGGCGACATCACACTCTTCCATCCTCGATATGCTGCTGAGTTCACCGTTGACACTGCCCACACCCTGATTTGTAATACTTGTTGATGGTACGGGACCATGAAGTTCAAAGACCTCTTTTGAGAATCTGACTGCATCTTCACAATCTTTCAGTTGTCTTACTCTTTCCATAATTTCACATGCAAAAACATTTCTCTGGGATTCACTCTCCAGGATGATGTCAAAATTGCACTCAAGTATCTCCATGATGAAATTCTGTTGGGATGAATTCATTGCTATGGCAAATTTAGCAATTTCAAGCAGGATAGAATCAAGCAAAGAGTCAACACTGAAGTTTTGCTTTGGGCCAAATCCAACGTTGAATTCAAGGCCAAACTTTTTGGACTTTAAGAATTGACCCAATTCTTTTGCAGAGAGGATTTGTTTGACACGATTAGCGCGTATCTTCCACATGTTGTTGTCTGTTCCCATTTCCTCTTGTTCCATGTCACATTCAGTTGGTGCATTTTTGGGAGTCTGTGTTTGCTCTTCACTTCCAACAAACCCTCTTTCATCAGGTTGGCTGGCAAACCGGGGGGTTGGATTTGAGTTTACAGTTGGTAAGGTAGATGAGCTGTCTGAGATCAGAGAAAAGCCTTTTGGGTTTCGTAAGTGATCTTCATTGCCAGAGTTTTTTGAGTCTGTCAGTTCGTCTGAGTCTAGATCGGACTCTTGTAGAGGACAGGTGTAGTAGTTATCTGCTGCAATTTCCTCTTGTTCCATGTCACACGTAGAATTGTTCAATCGCTTCAGGCCGAGTTTTTCTTTCTCTCTCGAGTTCAAACTAATTTCAGTGAAAATTGGCAAGCGGTTTCTTTTACTTAGAGTATTTGTCTTTGCCGTTTTCTCCTGTGTCTGCAGTGTCAGCTGTCTTTTTTTGATACTTTCCATCAATTCACTTCCGTGCACGGCAGCTGTCCGTTTCTTTTTCCTTACACTTTTTGGTTGACTGCTAGGATTCGGTTGCATGACGTACACGTCATTGAGCCATGTGAGAAAGCCATCATTTTGTTTAAACTCTGTGTAGAAGGACAATAAAGTATTTACTTCTCGCCCCTGCATGTCAATGTTGAAGTTGTGTTGAAGGACATCATTAATGATCTTATATTTCATTCCACACAATGTATTTGCATACTTAGCCACTTCCTTCATAATCCCTTGCGTCAATACATGCGTGTCAAGCTTATCTTTTGGTTGGTCTTTGTCCACACACAGGTTCAAACCTATTTCCTTGCAGAGAGGGTAACAGTCCATTATCATCTCCTCTATTGCTGAGGAGGTGGAGGACAGATGCTTTGCTGGCTTTTGTGCAGTCCAGTTTACATCAGCAGAGCCTGTATCAGTCATGGTATGTGGACGAGGATGATGCATGTGACCAGAGTCAGAGTCGTGCTGACGATGCTTATGATTTCTGACTTGATAGCATTTGGGGCAATATATAACTCTGCTATGGGTAGGTTCTGGTGTGCAATTTGTGTCAGGGAGTTCAAACTGCATTTTCAATCGAGGTATTTTGCTTTTTCTACTCACATTCATTATTCTTATTCGGTCATTCATTTTCTTCACAAAGGCAATGCGATTTAACTCATCGTTGAAATTCAGATGAAAATTATACTCCAGTATCTCTGTGATGAAATGGTTTTGGGCTGCTAGTAGGTCTCCAGCAAAATTGTGAAGTTCAACCATGATGCCATTGGTTAGTAATTGGGGATCAAGATTCTGTTTTACTCCAGATCCCACATTGAAATCAATGCCTAGTTTCTTGCATCTTGAGTAAGAATAAAATGGACAATGTTCCTCATGAGGTCTTGAGAGGATTTCCTGAATATGATTGGCCCGCAATTGCCACAGCTTTAATTTGAGCTCATTTTGGTGTTCAATGTCAGAGGAACTGCCTACATCTTGGTCTGTGATTGGAGCCTGGGAAGAACCCGCACAAACTGCATCTGAATTTGGGTTGTTCTGGGAATCAAGTTTCACGTTTGTTGAGGAGTCATTTCTTGTTATTTTCTTGTAGCCTCCATGATATGTAGCCTTTAAAGAATTCCTTTTCTCCAGTACAACAGGAATTCGTGCAACAATACTTCTGGCAAGGTCAGAATCTCCACATTGCAAACCAAGATCCAAATTGTGTTTTAGGATGTCAACACAAATCTGCTCAAATGTTCCACACAACCTTTCTGCAAAGTTTGTCACTTCAGTCATTGCTCCATAGGTCAGTTTGTTGATATCCAGTTTCTTAATTGGTCGACTACAGTTTACATCTAACTTCAGACTAATTTCCTTGCAGAAGGGATAAAGATCCACACTCTTTTGTGAAATATGTTCTTTAGTTTCAGACTGTGAATGAGGAGGAAACCCGCAGGCGACATCACACTCTTCCATCCTCGATATGCTGCTGAGTTCACCGTTGACACTGCCCACACCCTGATTTGTAATACTTGTTGATGGTACGGGACCATGAAGTTCAAAGACCTCTTTTGAGAATCTGACTGCATCTTCACAATCTTTCAGTTGTCTTACTCTTTCCATAATTTCACATGCGAAAACAATTCTCTGGGATTCACTCTCCAGGATGATGTCAAAATTGTACTCAAGTATCTCCATGATGAAATTCTGTTGGGATGAATTCATTGCTATGGCAAATTTAGCAATTTCAAGCAGGATAGAATCAGGTAAAGAGTCAACACTGAAGTTTTGCTTTGGGCCAAATCCAACGTTGAATTCAAGGCCAAACTTTTGGGACTTTAAGAATGTACCCAAGTCTTTTGCAGAGAGGATTTGTTTTACACGGTTAGCACGCATCTTCCACATGTTCTCTGATCCCATTTCCTCTTGTTCCATGTCACATTCAGTTGGTGCATTTTTGGGAGTCTGTGTTTGCTCTTCACTTTTACCAAGCCCTGTTTCATCAGGTGGATATGTCAATGACTTGACATTTGTGTTTACAATTGGTAAACTCGATGAGATGTAGGTGGTGGTGAGTAAAGGCATACTAACTCTCCGACAACTTGCTTCTGATTCTATAGAGATGTCTGAGCTCAGAGGACAACTTTTGGTCTTTTTTAAGAGATCTTGATTGCCAGAGTTTCCAGAGTGTGGAACTTTGCCTGAGTCTAGATCAGACTCTCCTTGAGAACAAGTGTGGTAGTTCTGTGTTTCTTCCATTTCCTCCCTTTCTTTGTCACATTCATTGCCAGTGTAGGAGTCTTGATCAAACTCTGATAGAGGACAAGTTTGACAATGTTCTCCCTCTGCCGTTTGAGTGGTACACAATTCAGTGTGATGAGAGAGTGTCTTCGTCTCCATGTCTTTAGACTGTCCTCTTTTACGCCTTTTGTTTGCCCTTTCACCTGATGTTTCCCGTTTACCTTTAAAACCAGACTGCCTTCTTTTTGCCACTTCCTTAA
The DNA here is from genome assembly GCF_027596085.1 of Anoplopoma fimbria. Taxonomy (NCBI): domain Eukaryota; kingdom Metazoa; phylum Chordata; class Actinopteri; order Perciformes; family Anoplopomatidae; genus Anoplopoma; species Anoplopoma fimbria. Next base: position 7,243,639 of record NC_072466.1, read on the forward strand.
ACTGATTCTGCTTGACTTCTATATTGGACAGTGCTGAACCTCTGGTTCCTTTGAAGGTGTTTGTCTGGAAAGAAAAAGGCTCATTTTTAAACTCCATGCTTATTTCTCTACCAGTCGTGATAAGTCGATCTCTTCTTTTCAACAGATGTAATATCCTGAACCAAATTTGATTTTTTCCCTGTCGACTCTTGAGATTAAGTTCAAAATTGTGCTCTAGCACACCCAGAACAATAAGTCTGCAGGATGCAGTCAGTATTCTGGTGAAGTGTACCAATTCTAACATCACGCCCTTTGTCAACAAACCTGGATCTAGACTTTGTTTTGACCCAACATCAAGGTTCAGACCCATTTCTTCAGAATAGGGAAACGAAGGGAGAAGAACATCCTCCTTCAGTTCTTCTGCTGACTGCTCTCCTGAACACTTAAATTCATCCTTATGTTCACTGTCATCCCCGTGTGCTTCTTCCATCTCTTCCAAGAGACTCTCCGTCTTCATGTATTCTTTGGATGCTGCTTGTGAACATGTGTACTCATCTCCATGTCCAGTATCATCAGTATCATCCATCTCCACCACAAAACTTTCAGTCTCATGCTCTGCAGATGCCATGTTCAGTCCATTGTTGCTGTTGCATTCTGGCTTTGATGACGTGTCAAAGAGAGTAAAAACTTCTTTTTTATCTTGAGGAGGTTTCCTGATCAGGTCATTGACTTTGTGCAGAATTCGAGCAGTAAAATCATTCAGCTGTTGTTCATTTTCCAACCCAAGATCAAAATTGTTCGCCAGAATGTTAGTGATAAAATTGCCTTTACTCTTGTTAACTGTTCTGGCAAAGTCACAGACCTCAAGTATGACACCATTTGTCACTAATTGTAAGTCCACTTTTTTGTGTGTGTTGGATGCTACATTAAAATCCAATCCTATGCTATTGCTGTGATGGAATGTTTCTGGAGGTCTTGAATGTTCCTTTACACACAAATTGCGCCACTGCCATACTTTGTTGGAATCCATCTTTTTTTTGTCTTCCAGGCAGCAGGTGTCCATGTTGTCCATTACCGTGATCTATTCTTCTTGGTCATCTATGTCTTCCATTCCTGTATTTAGTTCAGGGGAAAAAAGGAAACGTGATACACACTATGAAAAGAAACAACGGCGACCGGTGACCTGCTTAACAAAAGTGTTGTGGTATCTCTGTGTAAAAGAGACTCTAATCTCACCCCATGGACACTACATGATAATATTAGAGTAAAGTCTAGATATCTGTCAAAGTGATTTAAATGAACCCACATCTTTTGGATTATGATCTCTGTACATTGCATTACTCTCTGTTCTGTAGTGATTTCAGCTTGCTACATACCTCGTAAAACAGGATTTAGCTTAGCTAAGTGTTCCTCCAACATGTCTGGCCCGCACTGCATATCTGCATCTTAGTTGGGCATCCTCCCAATCAGCGATGGGACGGTACTGGAACAGTGCAACCCTGAATGAAACAAGTTTGAAAAGTTTGTTAACGCATGCGTGCAACGCTCGCATGGCCCCTCCAAAACAGAGTTTAAGGGGTGGAAGAAGTATTGTAATATTACAGTGTAGAAAATACTCTGTTACAAGTAAAGGTGCTACATTAAAATCTTAGTAGGTAAAAGTACAAAAGTATTAACATGAAAATAGACTTAACGTTTCCAAAATAAAAGTACTCATTATGCAGAAAGGCCCAGTACAGAATATCATATCACTGAATTATAATAATTGATGCATTTGCTTGTATACTAGTGTTTGACACTACATTGAGGGCTTTTTATTATAATATAGTTAGCAGTGTGTTTGTGTGTGTGTTTGTGTGTGTGTGTGTGTGTGTGTGTTTGTGTGTGTCAACTTGCTGTCAGAAGAAAAGAGAAGCGCAAAAAGCGCAACTGACCCATGTATTGATATTGTGAGAAATGAGTATTGATTCAGTTTCAAATATTCAGTATCAATATTTGTATATTTTTTACTTTAATCACTTTAATGTTGCAGCTGGTAAATTTAAATCTCATTTTAAGCCTACTGGGCAGCTTAACCTATAGAAATATGTAATAATGTTTTACTTAATTCATGTCTACACAAAACAGGTTCCAAAGACAATTATGTGTTTTTAAACCAACTTTATTATTTCAAAAGGGCAACTTGCTCCCTTCCTGTTTCAACACATAAACAACAAAACACGTATCAAACGCGAGTGGATTTGTTTCCTAAAAGAGACTCCAATGTCGAATCCGGTATGTTTTGACCATAGACTGTATTCTGTCCCTGGTGCGTGTTCCATGTACGCACAAACTGACAGATAGCTAACAACAGGATTCAAAGAAAGTCGAACACAAGAGTAAAGTTTAGGTGTTTTACTGAGTTCTTTTTGTCTTCTTATCCTTTTTTGTAAAACTGAAACAGATACAAAGTTACAATGCTTTCGTTACAAATTGTTCTCAAAATGCAGCACACATAAATCTTCATTGATTACAAATAGCCTCCATGCACATATTATGACAAGCTACATTTAGTTTGGCTTTGCATGTCTTAACCTAAGCAAATGAAGTTATTACAAAGTAGTTTGTTTTTTAATACAAACATATGAATTACAGATTATTTATATGCACATTCGCACAAAACCGAAAAAGTAACAAAACTTACTAGCAAAGGCTCTCCAAGGCACAAACGCACAGGAAGAAAGAAGAGGAGCTTTCTGTCTGACTACATGGAGAAATACACACACTCTACAGTCTTTCCTGGTTGACTTCTAACCTATGAGTCACGTGATCTGAACTGACCACTGAGGAAATACTTAACATTTATCGCCGCTTAACAACAAACCAAGATTATTAATTTGAAGGCCACAGAATGTGTGCGATGACAGACTGTGTATGAAAAGGGTTGACACTGTAGTGAGAAACTAGAAAATTTGTGTGGCTGCTACTGCCCGAAGACGTTGCATATATTAACAGTTCTGAGACAGCTGTATCAATGAGGTTAATTTAGGGTTAGTTTGGGGTTCATTTGAGGTACATTTGAAAAAAAAGTAAGTCCAAACGCATAAATAATATTATCAACAGAGAGAAAAGACTCTGCCGAACAAGATGTAATTTTTATGTTGATATGTTTTATGTGTGTGTGTGTGTGTGGTAGAAGCCAGTCACAACAGATATGAATTAAAGCAGCGAGCAGCACATTATCAACCCACAGTGCATTAAATTCCGTAAAATCACAGGAAACAATCTTAAATGTCAGCAATTTTGTATAGTTCAATCTCAAAAAAACTAATCTATGAGCCTGAACTATACATGTAGTTAGCTAGCTAGCTAAGTACTCAGTTAATGAGAGTCAACAGCAATTCACCTAAGACGAGAAGTCAAAGAGCTGAAGAACAGTATTTAAACAAAAGCCATAAAACAACGAGCCAATCACACTTCTCCTATCAGAAGAGTCTTATCGGATTTGTCGCGCTGTCCGTTTCCCCCCAGCAACGGCAGATTCATTGGGTAAAAGGTTCATCCAATCAGAGTAAACTTCAATTTTGAATAAAAAACTACTGCTTTCTGTAATGGGGCGAAATACACACACACGCTCATGCACATGCACAGACACACACTCTTTGTCCTGCTTAATCAAAGCTATCACCAAAATCCCTACACTGCGTCTCCTCTCCAAGACTTCAGTTGGTTGGTTTTAATTAAATAGAATGTGGAGCCATGTTTAAAGCTATGTTTGTATGTGTTTAAAATGTGACCATGAGGGTTAGTTTGGGGTTAATTTGAGGTTAATTTAAGGTACATATGAAAAAATATTTGAGTCCAATCGCCAAAATAATATTATCAATAGAGAGAAAAGACTCTGCCCATCACGTTGATTTATCTTTTATGTTTGTGGTGTTTGAAATGTGAGATTCATAGGTCACACACACACACACACACACACACACACACACGCACACACACACACACACACACACACACACACACACACACACACACACACACACACACACACACACACGCACACGCACACGCTTCTGTGCATGCGTGTCACTGGTTGCCATGGTGAGGGAGCACCTGGGTCGAGAAGCAGACTAATTAAGAGAGGGGAGAGCAGACACTGATTTTGAACAAAACTAGCTGTCAAACTCCTACCTACAATCGTAAAACCATAATTCCAATGGACAACATATCGATATCTTCCGAAAGATAAGAATCTGACGAGCGCAGAGATGTACTTTTTATGTTTGTTGTTTTAAAAAATGTTAGCTTCAGAGCAGGTTAGAAAACTGGTACTATCTGCTTTCTTTGAGAAATTGTCGTCAGAATTAACATGGAGTCTAATGGAGCAGTTGGTTGGAGTTCATGTTGCTTTCGGGCACATGGAGTCAAATGTGTAAGACTGTAAAAAGTGTAAAAGATATTAAAAATGCTGAATCATAGCTTAATAGTTGAAGGCTTTCTCAACGTGTTAAAGTTTAAATGGTGTCAGTAGCTGATAGTATACAGAAGCATTAGGCTTTCAAAGTTGAAGAAGTTTAAGAGGATTAAGATTTTCTCCATAGAGAAAAAAAAGCTTAATCATTAAAAGTTTAAGGGTTAAGAAAAGTCATAGCACCCATATATTATATCATAGCTGAATAATTTGATGGCTCAACGGTTTCTGTAGTTTAGATGCCAAAAGACATACGGAAGAAATATAAGAAGAAGATTAAAGCTTTTGTTCTTTCTTCCGTACGTTTTTTGGCATCTAACTAGTTCTGCATACTTTCAGCTTCAGAAACCGTTCAACTATCAAACTATTCAGCTCTTTCAGGACATTCCTGCAATGACTTTTCTCATTTCTATCTCTTATGCTTTTTTAAATATTAAGCAATATTCATATTTTTCATTTAATGGTTCCCTATGGGGAAAATCCTCAAATCTTCTCAAACTTCTTCAACTTTGAAAGCTTTCTGTTCCCCCCATACCTTCAGCTAGAGACACCATTTAAACTCTCAAATGTTCACAAAACCTTGCTTTTTAATATCTTGTACAATTTTTTGAATAATCACACTTATGTTTTATGCTTTTTTCAGACCTTTTCTGAGTTTATAATGGGTGTGTATTGCGTAGTTTAGAGTGCGTGATGTCATCGCCAGAGTGAGAGGAGCTCGGGAATCCTGTGAAGCACAATTTTTTTTTTAAGTTGGCAGAATCCCCACAATTTTCAGTCTTCAGGCATCATTTTTGGTCAGGATGTAGATAAACTAGTCTTAGTCACACCCATAACACTGTGGAATCCAACAGACTTACATATTTGGTCACAGCAGCCTGAAAGTGAGAGAAAGTCCAGCTATCTACTCCATAGAGACCCATGTTAATTCAGACTCCAAAAAGATCTTGCACAGAGAACCGTACCCCGTGTCTAAATTGCCACCATTTTTAACACTACAGACACAATATTTACATATTCTTGTTCATCAAGTCGTTCTGCTTCTCATGGTCTGGTATTTAGTGAAAACTGAGCAAAGGAGTATCAGTAGTAGTTTGAGATGCATGTTAAGCCTATGCACCTGTGACTCTCTTTGAAGTAATATTGCTATGGTAACCTGTCATGCTGGCAGGTGATTGATGTGCGCTAATTAGTGCAGTTTGGCACACACATACACAAATGACTTGGAGATATTCAGGCAGAGGAATTGTTATAATTTCTGTCTGTCTCTCTCTCTGTCTGTCTCTCTGTTTCTCTCACTCTCTGTCTGTCTGTCTGTCTCTCTGTTTCTCTCACTCTCTGTCTGTCTGTCTGTCTCTCTCTCTGACTCTGTTTCTCTCTCTCTCTGTCTCTCTCACTCTCTGTCTGTCTCTCTATCTATCTGTCTCTCCATCTATCTGTCTCTCTCACTGTCTGTCTGTCTGTCTCTCTCACTCTGTTTGTCTCTCTCTCTCTCTTTTTCTCTTCCTCTGTTTGTCTCTCTCTCTCTGTTTCTCTTTCTATCTGTCTCTCTCTCTGTCTGTCTCTCTGTCTATCTCTCTCTGTCTCTCTCACTGTCTGTCTCTCCATCTATCTGTCTCTCTCTCTCTTTTTCTCTTCCTCTGTTTGTCTCTCTCTCTCTTTTTCTCTTCCTGTTTGTCTCTCTTCCTCTCTGTCTGTCTGTCTGTCTCTCCATCTATCTGTCTCTCTCACTGTCTGTCTGTCTCACTCTGTTTGTCTCTCTCTCTCTTTTTCTCTTCCTCTATTTGTCTCTCTCTCTTTTTCTCTTCCTGTTTGTCTCTCTCTCTCTAATCTCTCAATCTCGTTCACTCTCTCACACATCATTTCTAATTTTCAGTTTTCTTCAATTCATTTCATTTCAATTGAATTGAACAGTTTTCTTCATTGTATTTCAGCTCTTTGCCTCTTTTGATGATGCAGTTCAGCTTCCATCTTTGCAACCAGGTTTTTCAGCAGTGCAGTTCTTGGCTTTTGGGCTTTTTCAGGAAAGTCATTTCAAACTTCCACACATTCAGCAATGCTGTGTGACTGATTTCTGCATTCCAACACATTTTTCTGCAGGAAATGCATTTTTCTAGTTCTTATTAAACCTGCAGGATTATATACTATGTGCTGTTGAACAAAGGCTTTAACGTGACAACACAAGGAAAAACATTATTCCACGACTCAAAGGGGGTTGCTCTTTAGATTGTTTATATATTATGCACGAAAACGATCATTGTTTGGTACACAGTGAATTGGGTGAAAAAGAAACAGGCCGAGCAGCCATGATATCATTCTGTGCAAAGCACAACCATGATCGAAATATGACGAAACAAACGTGCAAATACGTACCAAATGTAGGCCAAACAATCGTCTTCCTTGTTGACTACACGCACTGTTTCCAATGTGATGTCTTCATGTGTGCATTAATGTGTAAAGTCTCTGAACTATGGAAGAAAATGAGGGAAGAATCGGTCCAGAGCCTTCCCTGGAAGTGACGAAGGACGCATGGATTTCAAAATAAAAGCAAGTTTTTTTTTTACAGAAATATGAGATGATTATAGGATAACTTTAGTGATGGCTTTCCCCCCCAAAACTGTTTTATATAGCACTTTATACAGTACCAGTCAAAAGTTTGGACACACCTTCTCATTCAATGTTTTTCTTTATTTTTATTTTTTTCTACATTGTAGATTAATATTGAAGACATCCAAACTATGAAGGAACACATATGGAATTATGTGGTAAACAAACAAATGCTCAACAAACCAGAATATGTTTTATATTTTAGATTCTTCAAAGTAGTTGAATGAGAAGGTGTGTCCAAACTTTTGACTGGTACTGTAAATCAATTAAAACAAATCATCAAAAGCACGGCAGTCTATTATTAAGTTACCATTTTGGGGGGAAACAATTTTACAACCTTAAATTCTTAAATCATAAAATCAGGGGTATTAAATTATAACTCCAAGAGGTTCACTTACTTAAATTTCATCCCAGCAAAGGTCTTAACCTCTGAAATATAAATTGTATCCTCCTAAAACAATCTATCCAATAAACCAAAATAACAACAACATTTCCATAACATTTCATCAATATTTATTGTCAATTTTGGAACTATGAAAGTCATAACACAAAAACGCATTGAACTTGTATCGGGTTTATGGAAAACAAATGGCCATTTCTTTACAATTTAGTCAGAGGACAATGAAATAAAGGAGCACATTTTAAGTAAAGGTAAACTAGACAATATCTTCTGTGTAAAATAAATCAAAGTGCCTCTTCCAGAAAAAGTGCAAACAGAGCTTTAGAGTAACCCTTTTTCTCTTGGTTTTAAGGTTCATAGACCTGAAAGCTAAACCAATCCAGCTACAACGGTCAGAAGAAGAAAAAAATGCTTTCTAAAGATAATTCGCCTCTTTATTTTCATTATTTATCAGACATTGGTCAGGGGTCCAGATCTACTGGGATATAACCTTCACTAACAGTCCACGATTTGGTGAAGCCAGCAGTAAATTAATGAATTAACAGAAGAGGCGTTCCTAATATATGCAGATATTTCCTTCCTTTCTAGAAAATGAACTCAGACTGAGCAGGATATTACAGTTTATTTCAGATAACACCCAGACACTTACATATATCAACTTTTTAGCCAATACCTCCATAAGGAAACTTAAATACTTCATTCAACCATATCAATCAGAAAACGAAACACAAAATCCAACAAATTAGGTTTGAATTAGCGTTAGCACTAGATGCCAAGGACACCTTTCAATATACATTTCATGTACAGCAAATGATTTATGAGTTATGTTTATATGTTTGTCTGGGAGGAAAACAGACCCTTGAGATGACACTGAACACTGCTGCTTGGTTGCATAAAGACTTGTATCCTGTTGGTGCAACATGAAAATCTATCTACAGCCTACAGTGATGAGCTAGTTGGGGTCTGTTCAGAAGGCTCTGAAAAGCTGGTTTGGCATGTAACCCAGGTGGAGGAAGGAAGATTGGGCTTCTCTCTCGAGGATTGCCAGCTCCTGGACCGTCGGGGCCAGAGCATCCACGTGGCCCTTGTAGTTACCACCTATAGAGCAACAGGTTTATTGGTCAAGCTCATCATACAAGAAGGGAATATACGGCCAATTCATGTAAAAATTGTAGATATTTTGTATTTTGATTAACTAAATGTGAACTGGAAGATTGGTTGCTATTCATGAAGCCAGTGCTTGCACACAGTGGTCCCTTTATAGCACACTTACCTCCCAAAGCCTTGCGCTGACCATAGGTGACCTTTCCATCAAAGTCATCCAAGGGTACTTTGATGTCTGGCTCACACTGGGTGATGGTGCACTTTAGATGCTCTTCAATATCTGACAGGAGCTGTGGTGAAAGGGATAGGAACAAGTCACACAATTAGAACTGAAAGTCCACGATGGGTGTTATGTCATATAGTGACACATGTATTAAGTTCAAATGTGTGTGTGCTTGAGCTTTCAGTGGAAACACTGATCACAAGGGCTTCTCTATAAATGTATTGGATTTCACATCAGACACACCCATCAAACCCAAGGGGGGCATTTCTGTCAAGATGACAAATGCATCCGTTTTCCTCTCAAATCACTTCAGCTGAATGAGTCGTAATTCAAATAGCAAACTGTACTTGATGCACGAGGTTGATTTAAGTTTGTGTCTGCCACTTTGTTCACCTCTTTCTCGTTGTACCAGATGGTGCAACCTCCATCCTCCTTCAGCCGGGTGTTGTAGCAGCCTCTGCCTCGGTTCGCGCAAACGTGGTACCACACCTGCACAAATAGACACATTAAATTTGACAGATTTTTTTCAAAAACTGTGCAAGATCAAAATTAATTATCGGCATATTCCTATAATCCATCCAACCTTCTCTTTCTCCATGGCAACCAAGGAGATGGCCAGCCCCATTCTGCGAGTTAAAAAGGAAATGAGATGATTTTGAAGTCAATAATAGAATTAAATATTCTTTCAGTTGAATCACATTGTGATGAGGACATTTAAAAAAGGTATATTATGTGAAAGTTTCAGGTTGCAATGAAGATGAACTGGATACATGAATGTGATTTTACAAACATAATCATTTGGTCATATATAATATATATAAATAAATAAATATAAATATATAATATATATATAAATAAATAAATAAATAAATAAATAAATATATATATACACACACAGATATAGAATAGAAATTTCACACAGTAGAAAAACTAAAAAAAAAAGAAAGTTCATGCTTACCTCTCTGCTCTTCCAACTCTGCCGATACGGTGGACGTAGTTCTGCTTCTCGTCTGGCAGGGTGACGTTAATCACTGGAGAAAAATGAGGAACAGAGTATACTTGTATATTTACAGCTAAACAATCTTTTGTAGTGAACACGGTATATATATATATTCAGCATTTGAAAAAGGTATATAGGAATGTAAGTATACATTAGATATCAAATATATTTACCATAAGGAACTCCGTGGACGTCAATTCCTCTGGCAGCTACGTCTGTGCAGACCAAGAGCTTCACTTCTTTTTTCTGAGAACAGAAGAAGATCTTCAACCATCGCCGGTTGTAATTCGACAAAAAGGTAATTAAAACATTGATGTGCTTTTACCTTGAAGCGCTCCAGGTTAGTTTTCCTCTCTATTGGCTTACGATCACCATGGAGACAGACACAGGAGAGCTGGTGACCTTTACTGTCTGGACCTAAAGGAAAAGGGACCAATTATATTTAGCCATGGCATCAAACATGGATTACATCATCATTGAGAGGAGTGTGTATGCAATGGGGTGTTCCCACTTTTAAAACGTCCGTCCCGTAATTCCTCCTACCTCCTCCCTGCTGAATTAAGTACTGTTCCATGTTGTCGCAGTCAATCTTGGTGCGGCAGAAGATGATGGCCTGGTCCATCTTGTGCTCTTTGATGGCCCTCACTGTGTACTCGCCCTTCAGCACTTTGATCGCTTCTGACCACATTTCTAAGGATGCACACATACACTTTTTGTTCTCAATAACAACTTATGCATAAAATTACTATATGTGTTGTTGTTAATGGAATGAACATTGATATATTGGGACTGTATTAAACACATCAAACTAGAGGGATGAAGTAAAGTGGTCCAAAGTGTGCTTCCTTTCTGCTCTTACCTGCAGAATTGGCTCCTGGTCTGGTGTTATCTTTGGAATGGACTTCATCGGTCTATCCAAAACAAATCAAAAGAGAAAAGCTTTGTCAACACATTCATCTAAAACGGAGAGAAATTAACAACATACAAGCTTTAAAATGTGTTGAATCATCTATTCAACAGCGAAACACATCCCTGCTGCATCTTCCCTCCCCTTCATCGCATGTCTTTGGGGCAAGATGAGGGACTCACCCGGATGTGGTTCTTGCCGACGCGCTCCCAAAGCCGATCGTTCTTCGGATTTACAGGCACCACCACGTGGTGGACGCTCTCGGGGACAGAGTCCTCCCCCTTCAGGTCCACCCAAGTGGGAAAGTGCATGATCCGCTCGGACAGCTTCTTCACGTCAAACGAATGCAGCGTGGCCGAACAAACAATCACCTGGAAGAGGAGCAATCAACTGATGCACATGGAGTAAACTGACGTAGTTCAATTGGACTTCCACCTATCTTAATTACAGATTTTATTTTGCACCCCATCTGCTTTAAATGTCATCTAAGGGTGTTGTTAAGTACCGACATTACTGTTAAAAGTGGTCGTCACCGAAATGTTTATCGTCACACGTTCATTTTACCTGCAGTCTTTTGCCGTCAGAAGTGACCTGAGGGATCTGGTTATGGATCCTGTTGATAAAGTCTGTATAGCCTGCAGACAGTAAGCCGTCCTAAAGGACACAGAGAACAGAGACAAAATGGTGAGTGACTTTAGAGATTGTTGTGTAAAGCAACCATTCAAAATGATTTTTCAATTCCATGCTTTTGATGATACAGGAAATACTCTTGATGTGTTGTACATACACACTCATCCAGGACTAGAAAGCGGACTTGGGCCAGACTGAGCTTCCCGGTAGATATGAGGTCGTCCAGTCTTCCTGGTGTTCCCACCACAATGTCAATCTAATTATAAGGTGACACAAAAAAGCAGTAGGGAAGAAAGGAGAACATGGCAAAAAAAAAAAGAAAGATATCTGTTAATTAAAACTGCTTCAACTCTGTTTTTTTAGAGTAAATTAAATGTTTGTTTGGACACAGTTCATGTCACCTACCCCCTGTTCCAGAGCAGCCAGCTGGTCTTTGGCAGCCACGCCACCAATCACCAGCAGGGTCCTGTAATAACAAATATACAGACATCATCGTTTATAACTAAGCACTGGCTCCATCTGCTGGTGCAAAACAAGAATTACAAAGCCAAACACAGCATGCAATGAGTAAAGTATAGCACTGTTAAAAATTATGCAGGATTGATTTTGACGTGGTTCGGTATTGCTGGTTTTACCTACACATGCATTTCTGCACAATTCATGGTTTTATGATATCCGCGCTAACAAATATGGATACCAGCTCCGTGGAGTCATACCTGAGTTTGGGGTTATCCACATATTTCGAACACTGCTTGACATTGTTGAGGGTTTGTTCTGCCAGTTCTTTAGATGGCTCCAGGATCAGGGCTTTGGGTGCGTTGGATGATACTTTAGCCTGACTCACTTTGGCACTGCCTGCACAAACACAGAGCAAAGACAGTTATGGAACACTTGAATATCAAATAAATGCGTAGGTGTGTCAACAATGGTAAAAATGTAACTTAAATAGCTTGTTTAAAAAAAAAAAAAACTTGGAAAATATTGTGAAAAGAACTACATTACCTGGTCTAACCTAAAATAATCTTTGGTTCTATTTCACTGTAAGATATCGATCTCACAATCACATTTGGTTTATTTCTTGCATCACTTAAAATGAGGTTGCCTCCACACACCTGCTTGAGAAGATTTGACTGTGTGGCCTTCTGGCGCCTGGTCCAAGGTGACAAACCCGGTCTTAGGGGCATTCTTAAAGGCTTCTCCTCCAAAGTTGAACTTCAGCTCTGCATTCTGGCAAACGGATAAGGAAAAAGATTCATTTGTATGGTGTACGTCTGACACCTGTTTGTTTGTTTTGTACCATTATCTTGATGTGGTACCTTGAGCACACAGGAGGCAAAGAAGGGCTGACTCTGCACGGGTTGAGGGATCTCAAAAGCCACACCCAGGTCATTGCCTGAAAGAAGAAAACAGAGAAAAGGGGGCAAGAAACATGAGTAATGTTGCCATTTAACACCGAGCCCAGCTGTCCTACATAATCATGATAATGAGCGTGATAACTACTGAGACAGCACCGTTTTTAGAGAAGGACATCTGGCCCTTGTCAAGGTCCAAGTAGCATCCAATAGTGTCATGCATGGTGAACTCCTACAAAGAGGAAACAGAAAACATGTTTGAAAATGATCCTCAAAATTATTTTACATGTATAAATGTTCACTGATTAATCGTCACCTCTCCGTAGCTGTCAAACTGCTTGTTGTTGGATTTTTTTCCAGTCCCACCAAAACCAAAACCATACTTATCAGTTCCTGCAAAGAAATAAAAGAGTTCATGAGGATTAGGTTATTATTCTTCTTAGACAGTTTAGTTTAGCTGTTATATGTTCTACAGCATGGAGATTGTGAAGTATAGAGGAGCATACCCAAGTCCAGGGCTGCCAGACTGGTGGACCAGCCAATGCGACACAAACCCTGGTCATGGCAGGTCACCTCATAGTAGTACTTCCCTGGACAAAGAAAGACATGGACAGATAACAATCGCATAACACATAAACGATCCTTCCATTGCAAGTCAATCAAAGAAACATTTAGTTCACTGTGAAATGCACGCATGTTGTCTTGAAATCCTTATTTGTCTCGTTTTGGAGTACTTGTGTGCATTACAAACCTTTGGTGACCCCTTTTGTAGAGCGACAGCCATGCCACTCTTTAAACTCCCTGCTCTGGCAGCACAGTCCATCTGGACCAATCGCTGTAGAGGTAAAAAGTAAAAAGTGAAAATGAGGAGAGGTGACAAAGAACAAAGCAGAAATGTGACATTAGATGCGTATTTTTATCCTCTTACCAAAAGCTGGACTGCGGTCGTAAGGATTCATCTGCCAATTGTTGAAAACTGAAAGAAAACAAAGAAACAGAAGGTTAACATATCTGCAGAACTCAAACCACTGCTTTTTATAATAGTTAATACCGTGATACTGGCCTGACTAGGTCTATTAGACCCGCTCTGTTACCAACACGTTTTAGCTGTCATAACAAAACACACAGAATGCAACCATTTAAGTCACTGATATTAAAGTGGTCTCACTAGCTCCTCCAGTCTTCACTGAGGCTCTGCCCTTCTTGCCCTCCTGCTGATCCTTCAGGGTTTCATACACGACCTGGATCACTGGGATACTGAAGGCCTGAGGATGACAACGATTACACTTTTAGTATGTCACTTGGTCTGATGTTGTTGATGCAAACAGCAGAGGTAAAGAAGTATTTTAAAACTGAGTGGCTGTCAAGTACTTACCCCTGTTTTACCGCTGCCAGTTTCTGCTGCCTAAAAATTATATAAAAATAAATGTTAAACTTGCTTTGTACAAACTTTTTATCAGAATAAAAACAGAAATAAAGAGGTAAACCTACCATAAGTACATCTCCTCCTCCAAGAATAAGGGGAACAGACTCTGCCTGGATGTCAGTGGGTAGCCTGAAATACATCAGTTCAGTGTCAACAGGTAACAACCACATGGACATATATGACAATAAAGGCATGCTTTTGTAATAATGATGTGCTCGTGAAGAAAGCAGCCCAGTCTGAGGTTTGCAGAGAGACTTACAGCCAGTCCAGCTCCTCCACAGCCTGCGCGATTTCAGGCATAACCCCCATTTCTTTTGAAAAAAAGACATAATATTAAGTTAGTACGTTGACATAGCTTTTAAAAGTCGTTTTTAATTTAAGTTAAATACGAATGAGACTTTAATATAATGAAGTTGGTATGCACTTACCAGAAAACGCTGCCATTATTGCTGCTGCGAATGCAATTTCACCGGATGTAGCATTGACGTGTTCATCGTTTTCGGCTCGGTGCAACTGTTTTAATGGTTCCGCCCGCCAGCCGAGCAGCCTCATGTCATTGGTTCCGCTTAGTGAAATAGTTCTTAAAATACTTTAAATATTTTACTACACACATAGCTTTTGGTGTGAGGTAAATAAAATAAAAAATTCGTTAATATATAGCATGGTAAGCAAACTCAAGCCATGAAACAGATTATCTTCAATGGTTAGCTGTATTTTCCCAAACGCGGTTTCCTTCATGTATTTTGTCCAGCGCTACTCGCCGTAGGCATTTGACAGCCTGGCCAAGTAAACATGGCTGAAGAAAGTCTGATTGAAGGCGAAGATGAAAACATTTTGTACGATTTACTTGTCATCACTGAATGGCCACCAGAGACAGACACTCAGGTCAGTAAGACTTCTATTTTGTTAACGTTTTTAGTTCAGTGTTTAGGTCTTTTGTTGAACATTTATTTGTAAAAATGGCTCGGGAAAGACAAACTCTATGATGATGGGGGTCAGCCGCTCAAAGCCACGTAGCATACAGCCACTGCTACATGTCTGGATAAATCCTCTTACTCTCATTTCACATTGACATGCATTGTAGTAGCTTTTGTTATCATAGTTTCTTGTGCATATGGGAAATTAACATCAAGATATTTTGCTCCATTTAACTAGCTAGATCCCAAAAGTATGAGTCTGCTGGACTAACTTAGGGCTCTCA
The DNA here is from genome assembly GCF_027596085.1 of Anoplopoma fimbria. Lineage (NCBI taxonomy): Eukaryota > Metazoa > Chordata > Actinopteri > Perciformes > Anoplopomatidae > Anoplopoma > Anoplopoma fimbria. Next base: position 7,258,924 of record NC_072466.1, read on the forward strand.
TACATTCATTAGAGTTAACAAATACTGAATGGAGACTATGAAACTCACATGTCACTTTCTAACATTTGCAGTTGAGAGGCAACAAGGAGCACAACACCTCACTCATTGCAAAAGCAGTGACAGGTAAGTTCAGTTTATTTTATTTTATTGTGATACTCTGCAGGCCGAGAGGGGGCACCTCACCTCATCACAGAGTACATGTATGCAGCACATGGCCGTGTGTTGATGTACCCACCCAGGTGTTTGCTTCCACAAATACAGGGTAGGATCGGACTGGAAAGTAGACTAGCATTTCTGTTGCAGTAACTCTGTTGTTTTGCCTGTTTTGTGTGACTTGTTTTCTGTGTTTTGGAGCATAAACAACATCTCCCAAATCTGAAATAAAGAAAGGATGCATACTTATAGGCTTCTTATCAAAGACTGCTCAGTCTGCAACATGTTTAATTATTTTATACATTAAATATCATAACCGCAAAGATTATGTTTGCAAAACTGTTGTGATTGTCTTTATAGTCCAGAAAACAGATTTTTCACATAACCTACAGTAGGAGGTGCCAGAATCATCGATGAACATGATTATCGGTCCTGAAAGGTTTTCTAGTTTTGTGTAGTTGAACGCTTTTTGCCTGGTTCTGGGTAAAGAGACCGATTTCCAGGTCCTATGTGTCCTTTACTGCAGGTTCAGATCATAATTTAGGATGTGATAAGATACGGCCTATACGAGGATCAATAAAAATATGTCATAGTGTCATTATTATTATTGCTAACTGTGATATATTTCTTACAGGGCCATTCCGCTTAATCTTACACTACTTGTGGTACAGGTAAGTTCATCACTATTATGCTGACAGGTACAAGAGACTTTCTCTGTCATTCTTTTGCCATTGTAATGGATTGACATGCCACATGAAGCTGTGATTTATGGTGGTTATTAGTAGTGTGGTTTTTAGGAAATCCTATGAAGTACCAGTACCAATGTGCCACAAAACAACATCAAATGTACACAGGGAGAACCTTGTTCAGAATGCTTCTGCTTGGTGACATTTGTTTATGTTTGAAAATCAATGTGTTAATCAATAATTAATGATGGATAATGGATATAGTGCTGTGTTTTGATAGCAGTACTAATGCTGAGCTACTTAGAAAAAAGATCCAACTCTATTAATTTTTGACATTCTAAATAATCACATTTCACCTTGTTCAATTCAATTACAGTCATGTTTGATCAATCAATTAAATAATAAATGAATATAGATAAAAAGGAGCCTTTGCTTTTAGATTGAACTTGGAATTATATTATCTGGTAATAAAAGCAGACACCTGTAACATGTTCCCTTCATGCAAGGTTTATTTTTCCACATGCACTAATTGAGAAAACACGGCATAAAAACAAAATCAAATAGATTTTTTGTCCTGGAAATGACTGTTTTTCGGGGCATAACTGTTTTGTCACAGTACAATATGTGTGACAGTATCAAGAAAAAAACCCCAGGATACCACTTAAAATCATATTTGTTGAGTTTTTTTGGCCATACTGAGTTCACAACTTTTATTATTTGTGAAGTGGTATTTGATGTATGAAGTATTAGTACATGATGTATGACATGTAACATCATATGAGGGCTTTGATAAATCGCATACTAGCTTTTATTTAATGTGTTAAATTCTTCAGTAGGACGACACTCCTACAGCGACCCTGCCCGGCATACTTGATCCTTACTTCCTGAAATCTACTTCAAAAGCTTCTCATACACACAATCCTATATTCAAGATGTATATTTGTTTCACCCTGCTCTTACTGACCAACCTGTAAACAGATGGCTGGATGTGGCCTGCAGTAGATTCTGTAGTGCTGCAGCAGGTGGTTTGCACCATCAATAACCTTGTTAAATATTTAAGGACTCCTCGAGCCATGTTTGGCTCTTAGCTCTCCTTTACTTTTTGTGGATGAAAAAGGAACAGGAATTTTCTTTTTTGAAATTACAGAACAGACCAAGCAGACTGCCCTCCCATGCTGTGACATTTTCATTTTCAGCAGAAGCTTCTGGCAATTTTGCGGAAGTTAAAAATCAGAATAGTAAAATAAAAAAAAACAATGATAAGGAACTTTTAAAATCATATTAGTTAGATAGTTAATTTACCAAATGGACAATTGAACAACGAATACAAACAATACAATACTTTGTCAATTTGTCTATTGGGAAAAGACAGTTTTCACTACTGATTAATATGTCTGTGGAAATTATTCGTCAATTCAAAGCACCACATTTGTTTGACAGACCAGTGTAAATTTAATGATCACCAAAATAATTGAATAAATAAAATTGATTTCATGGCTATTTCATTTTTAATTCAAAACTAATTGTATGCAATGCAATTTGCCAGTTTAATTTAAAATAGGTATAATTGTGTTTGATTTAAGCTATTTTTTTAATTTAAATTAAATTAAATTATAATTAAATACAATTTTGATTAGATTTTAATTAATATGAATCACTTTTAATGTAATTTAATTAATATTTATTTTTTAAATTTAAGCTAATCAAATGAAATATAGCTCCTGTTCACACTTGTGTTGATGAATACCGATATTTTACATTAAATTCACTTACACGGACTGGTCAACTGTAAAGCAATGACCGGAAACCCCGGTTCTGAGAGAGAAGCCAGTGATGACGTGTCTTAAACATTCTGTGTTCCTGGAGTTCTCTTTAGTTCTCTAAGTCACTCAGTTAAAGTTCCTTTGTGTAAAGTTCTTAATAGGAAAGTAAAATGTATTTAAGCCGACTCATAGTAAATCAAGACACACAGTTAATACTGTTAAGCAGTTTTGAATGCGTTCACTTTCTGACTGTTCTGTTTATTTGCTTCTCTAAACCTCAGCCCCTCCAGCTCCTCTCTACCTCTTGGTCTGGTCCGCCTGGCCAACAAGCAGATCAACTGGCAGCTGGTGCTTGCAAGGTGCAGTACACACACACACACACACACACACACACACACACACACACACACACACACACACACACACACACACACACACACACACACACACACACACACACACACACACACACACACTAACTCATATACCTGAATACGGGCTGCTTTGTTGCTGACATGCACTAAGCCTTCCTCTCCTCTGGTTTCCTCTCCCTTGTGTGCATCCCCTCAGCCAGTCATTTAATTGTACTCATTACAGCAGACAAACCAAATAGAAAGGCTGTTTTTCTTTTAATTGGCTATCGATCCCACTATGTAAGACGGCGTTAAGCGCGGTCAAATGATGCTGCGGACGTCCATTAGTTTGATGTGCTTGATCCTTCCATCTCGTTTCTGTCTCCCCTTGAATTCTTTCTACTGCATTTAATTCCCTTTGAAACTATCTCTGCGCTTTAATGCTCACGATTATTATTGTTTCTCCTCTCTTTACTCTCTCTTATTCAAGTCTTAATCTCCCATCCAAACCTGCCCGCTAGACTCACACTCTTATCTTCCTAAATCACCCTACATTTTAAGATATCAGTCAGAATGACATTTTATTTCTTTTTTTTTTTTTTTACCCCTCTCACCCTCTGCTCTCTTTGTCTTCTCTATCATTTTTTTTCTTCTTCTTTCTGTTATTTATTCCTGACCATTCTCTTGTTCTCTCCACAGTAATGGCAAACTGTTGGCCGTGGTTCAGGACCAGTGTGTGGAGATTAGGTAATTATTGAACTCTATCCCACTATGTGTGTGCGCTGAGTGATAGAGAGCCTTTTAATTAATATGATGGTTTATCACATCTCCCTTTAAAAAGAACTGCAGTCTCAGCTTTTATCAAAGGAATAGAAATGTTGTGATTTAATAATTGTTACAATTCAATCAGTAACAATACAATCTGTCATAGTACAAATATTTCAGTCAATTTAGAAAATCTTTTGTGGCACTTCAAAATGAAAATACCAGAGCTGCCTAAATGGTTTAATTTTAATTTTATTTTGTGTGTGTGTGTGTGTGTGTGTGTGTGTGTGTGTGTGTGTGTGTGTGTGTGTGTGTGTGTGTGTGTGTGTGTGTGTGTGTGTGTGTGTGTGTGTGTGTGTGTGTGTGTGTGTGTGTGTGTGTGATAGAAAAAAACCCAAACCAAAGCATACATACGCATAAGTATGTTTGTGCTCATTTTGAGTGGTTGTAATTATTTTCAGACACAAATCCAATTTCCCACTTGCACAGAGAAAATGTGCTCGCTCAGCAACGTGCTCTATCGACACAATGTAATGCTTTAAATGAGGCAAAATTGAAATGAAAATCAATAGCAATGAATCCAGTTTACACACGTGTCTTGCTCTCCAGAGGATGACAGTCGGCAAGTTCAACTGATGTGAAGCTTTGGCTGAAAAGACTTGTTTTCCGCTTGACCCTCTGTGTAATTGGAAGTAATGTTCATGCACGTGTCGATATGTAAAACCAGAGCGTGTCTTATTCTTTGTTCTTATTCACTAAACTCTGCTGTAATGGAAGGCAATCAAGTCTCTCCTCTCACGCCCCGGTTTGATATCGTGGCTTTCTCCTGTGTCCTTTGTTCGCACCACTGCTGTTTAATCACAGTGTGCTTTATGGCTTCGCTTTATGGCATTTGTTGGTGCGAGTGGGTGTTAAGTCAGCTCAAGGCCTTATCCATTGAGCTCCGTTAAAGAGTCTTGTCTGCTGCCCACTCTCAATGCCCCGTGCGTGATCCATTGAGCTACTTCAGCTGGCAGGCGATCAGTGGCAATTACAACCTAGCGTACAACCGGTCATATAAGGCTAAGAGTGTGTATGGTTGCACCCTTGGGTGCAGTGTACTGCTTTTTAACCTTTTTTTTTCTTGTGTCTGCTCCTCAGGTCTGTGAGGGATGACTTTGGCTCAGTCATTGGGAAGTGCCAGGGTAAGAAACCTCTCTCCTTCCTTTTTTTTTATTAATCACATTCTGTAGTTCATGTTTTTTAACCTGTAGTCTTCATTTACAGTATCTACAGTTGTGTGTGTGTGTGTGTGTGTGTGTGTGTGTGTGTGTGTGTGTGTGTGTGTGTGTGTGTGTGTGTGTGTGTGTGTGTGTGTGTGTGTGTGTGTGTGTGTGTGTGTGTGTGTGTGTCTTTGAGTCTTTGTTTACACCTCCACTTTGGGTTTGTTTCAATGAGAAATAACGACCGCGGTGGCTAATTGGAATGTGTGATGGGGACGTTGAACAGCAGCACAGATAATCACCCTCTGGTCGATGCTGATAAAAATAAATCGCCTCCATCGTGTGATTAGCTATTAAAATGGCCTGCTGCGTTGGTTTTTATTTCTCTAAACATGGGGAGGCCAAAACTTTCTACAAGTTTAGAAATGTTAAATGCATCATACAGAAAAAGAGGGAAACACATTTAGTTTATTGACATCTTTCTAATTTATGTCGTTTTTTTTCCACTTAAAGCAGTACATATCATTTTGAGAATTATCACCCAACTCTGCAGCCCCCCTCAGCTCTGTTAAGCATTTAAGCATCTTTCTGCTTATTGTTTCGTTTTTCGGGCCAAAACTTTATTGTTACGTTCACTCTCACCTTTTTCATCAATCCTGTTTCCACTAGTGGAAGGCAGCCGTTTCCACCAAAAAGCTTAAATTGACCAAACTGTACACTACCTGCCCAGCACCAAACACTAGACATCCAACGTTAGTAAGTAGTTGGTGAACACAGTAGAGCATTAAGCTGCTAAAGAGCCAGATATTTCTTGCAGGTGCTGGTGGAGACCAAAACAGAGCTCAAAGGAGCGTGACAGTATGACTTACATTTTTCTTTACATGTTCTGTGACTGCTGAATATGTACATTTTACGTAACATGCCAACCATAACAATCCTTATAATGTCATATTAATATAAGATAAGATAAGATAATCCTTTATTAGTCCCGCAGCGGGGAAATTTGCAGTATAGAGTAAAGTGCACACAAGAGACATAGTAAAGAAAGACAAGATAAAAAAAAAATGAAAAAAAAAAAAATAAGTATTATAAATAAGCAATAAAAACAACAATAACTGAAATATAATATTTACAGACAGAAAAAAACTATTTTAACTAGTTTTTTCTGATTTCTTATAATGTCATATTAATATGTTAATATGCAAATGTTGTGTTTACAGCCTGTTGTGCTGCCCAGACGTTGCCAAAAATATCAATGTGTATTGGTTTGAATAAATACAACAGATGCAACACTTTGGAGCCACTGTGTGTAGAACGTATACATTTATACTTTTGACACATCATAGTGGTTGCAACAAAAAAAAAAAGACACTTTGGCAGACAGCAATGCACACCTGATCCAAACAGAGGACAAAAGGAGAATTGTCTGAAAACAACAACTAGACTGCAGCAACTTTCACCAGGATTGTTTCATATGTCTACAATGAAAAAGCAAAAGTCATCCGTCCTTGGAAGGAAGCCATTCTCTCAATAGTCTACATATAGCGGGTCTTTGTGAAGAACAAAAACACGATGACGTTTTCTGTCTGAATCTCAGTTTTTTATTCACATCTCGCTCACACACACACACATACACACTGCTCCAAAGGCGTCACAAGCCCAGAACTACACTTGTGTGGATTTTGTTAATATATCTTCTCCTCTTCTTTCTTTCCCCCCCCCTCTCATTTTCACCATCTTGTCTGTCTTCGTCACACTATATTTGTTTTACATTTTTCCGCCCCGGCTGGCCGGCATTGTGGGCCGTTGTTCTAATGGCTCATAGTGTGGATAACAGTAGCCCCTGGGCCTGCATAAACCCAGCCTCCCTCCTCTCCTTTTCATTCCATTTCATCTCTCCTTTTCATTTTACTTTTACTTCATTTCATTTCACGGAGATTTGTCCTAATGGATTTTGCCGTGATCCTGCCTTTTAATGGCATTTGCTTTTAATGGAGTGTGTGTGTGTGTGTGTGTGTGTGTGTGTGTGTGTGTGTGTGTGTGTGTGTGTGTGTGTGTGTGTGTGTGTGTGTGTGTGTGTGTGTGTGTGTGTGTGTGTGTGTGTGTGTGTGTGTGTGTGTGTGTGTGTTTTGAAAGCGTATTTTCTTTTCGCCTGTGCGTGTGCATCCCCGTGCGTGAGCTCGTTCGGTTTATCCACACCTATATGTGTCACTCTCTGTCTCTCCCCCCCCCCCCTCTCCCCCCCCACTGTCTGCTCCTGTTACAGTGCAGTTGTCTCCCGCCCCCGTACATAATTCATAAGTGTTGAGAGCTCTGATAAATGCATCCGTGAGGCTTTTGCTAGAAAGCTTCTGTCGGGTCGTTGGATGTAATTCTCCCCAACTTCCGCCCCCCAAACCCCCCACCACACCCCCAACCAACGCTATATGGGGGGAAAAAGAAAAAATAATCCGGACAGTAGCATCCAATATTCCAGTTTCCCCCCCCCCCCCCCCAAAAAAAGCCATCTATGTGGAAATAGAGTCCTTTCAGCCATAGAACAACATACTGTATACAATTCATAATGGGAGCGAGACAGGAGGGGAGGGAGCGTGAGAGTGAAATGGAAAAAAAAAAGAGAAAGAAGATTGAAATAGGAAGCAAAAGAGCCAAAAGAACAAGGCGAGAACAGAGGAGACGCTCGGTACCTATGACTCTCATAATTGCTCCATGTTCTTGTCTGCTCCTCCTCAGCCGAGAGTCTCAGAGGTGTGTTAAATCGCCTACTTCCTGAGGTGCTCTCTGATACTTAGGCCTTAAAATTTGGGGGGAGCTATTATTTCTCTCAGTGGGTGCCGGATTCATTGTTTCCTGCTCTCTCTCTCTCTCTTCTTTTTCTTTTGGCGCCTCTCTTTCTCTTTCTCTCATCCTCTCCTCTCCCCTCTCTACGCCCGTCTCGCCTCCCACTTCTCCCCCTTTGTTCTTCATTTTAAATTCTAGTCATACAATATCCAACGCCTCCATTCGTTTGCAGTATTGCCCACCAGGGGCTGCAGCATCGTTCCTCAGCCAAGAAATTCAATACAATAAACGCCAATAGCGCCGTTATGTGATATCAACAAAAACATAACTTGCTTTTCATAACTTTATTGCTTAGCAGACACGGCACCCGTGGTGGCAGATTATGTTTCACACTGTTCTCCTATGCAGACGCCGAAGGTTGTATCAAGTCGTACTTAAATATTTCCAATGTGCTCAGCAGTCTTGCGCCCAATACACTTTGATTGTGCACACGTTTGTACAAGAAAAAGTCATACACTATTTCCCTCATAGTGCTTAATGTTCCATAATATACTCCGGTATTCTAAACAGATCTGGAATCAGAGACCTGCCAGACTGGCCAAGCTCTTCTGTCAGAGGGAAGAGAAGTATGACAGAGAAGCCTTGAGAAAGTGCCAGCAGGCAGAGATGTGCTTCATCACAGCGATATGGTTACATTCACAGCACTGCTGAGCCAGCAGATTGGTAAAACAGTAGCCTATACTTCAATAAGAGCTAGATTTATGATCTCTGTTCTCCTCCCCCCATCCTCCCTGCCTCTCCACCTTTATCTCCCCCTCTCATCAGAAGCGTGCGCCCTAACGTGTGCGTCTTCGAGAGACAATTATTGAGATGTATTACTCCGGCTATCCCTGGTGGATGAATTGGATCGGTCCTTTGACACATTGTGTTGATGTATGGCATTAGCTTTGCCATCTGTATTCATTGTCGGCACACCACAGAACACCAGGGGATTATTCGCAGGGTTTTCTCATCTGGTTTAATAAGAAATCCTCGTCACTCTCTCTCTCTTTGTTTGTATGTGTTTTAAAAGTCTTCTTTTCTTTTTCCATCTTCTGTAGTGCCAAAGGACCCAAACCCCCAGTGGAGAACGGTGGCGTGGAGCCACGACTGCGCCCTGCTAGGCTACGCCGACAGCACCGGCACCGTGCGCCTCTTCGACCTCATGGGCAGCGAACTCTTCGTCATCCCGCCGGTAAACCGAGCCGGTCCCTCCTCTTTGACGTCATCAAACAATCCCCCCCCTCCTTCGAGCTTTCTTTCATGTCTTAGAAGGTTTTTTTTTTTCTCGTGCATGCATTGATTCTTTTTATTTATTTTTTTGACAACAAAACATAACAAATAAGGTAATCATCATACACATTTGGTCAAATTAAACAGCAAAGATTTTTTTTTTTTAAGGAATGCTGATCCAGCATAAACACATATATATCCTTGACAAAGACAGAAAGAAAAACAAAATCAATAAATAACTGAAATAAAGATAAGTAAATAAATAAAACATATTACATATTGGGGAGAAACTTACAATTACGGAGAATGCTTACTGAGCATGTATTGATTCTAATAACAATAGTCAGGCGTAGCATATGGAAACTCTGCGCTCACTTGGCTTCTTTTCAGACTCATCTCCATATTTTTTCTCAGATGATTGGCTCAGTTACTATATGGCGTCTCTACTATGAATTATTAATGTGTAAACTTTGCTTAGTTTATCATTGGATAGTACTGTACAGCCTGATTCGGTTGTGTTTTTGATTTAAATCATCAGATTCAATTTAAGCTTCTTGGCCTAACTAAATGCCGATATGCTACGGCAGTTTTGTCTGTATCTGTAACTTGACAGTGACACAGTTATGAGGATTCAGACATCCATAATCTTGGCTTGGAAGTCAATTCGGGCCATGTTCTCTTCTTTTAGTGGAGCATACATTTACTGGGCACTTTGAGCCGTCTGTCACCTTTTTGTGAAGAAAGCGTCTCGCTGTCAGACACCCTCTGTGCTCTCTCTCTTTGTCTGTCATGGCTGCTTTCTCCGCTCGCTGTCTGAAGCTTTTTTTTTCCCCCTCATCTCTCTTTCTTCTCCCCTCTGTGCTCATAGTGTTCAACTCCTTCCCTCTTCATCTTCATCACCTCCTCTCTTTAATTTTTCACATGTGTGCTGCTCCCTGGATCGTCCTCTCCTTCTTTCCTTCCTTCCTCGAGCGTTTCTCCCTCATCCTCGCATGTCTGCCCTCTCCTCGCTCTGCTGTTCCCCCCTTCTCTTTAATGCCCTCTGTGTGCTACGTATTGTCATTCCTCCATTTCTATATCCATCATTCCTTCTCTCTCTTCCTCCATCCGCCCTGTCAGACACGATGAGCGCAGACACTCGTCCCTCTTCCCAACTCCGAGTCTTCATTCCTTTAGTGCAACTCTTCTTTATTGTGTATCTACAGTATGTGTGTGTCTGAACACACTTACACCATCAACACCCCCCCCCCACCCCCACCGCCATCTCGCTCGCTGTGCTGTTCCTCTTGTTTGTCACTGTTAAGTGCACACACCGGTGACTTGCTGCTATTTCTGGAGGAGAGAGAGAAAAAAAAAGAATTCAGTCTGACAGAAAGTATGCATGTATGAGAAGAAAATTAAAACCTGCTTCCCTACCTTCCCCCATCTCTCTTTCACTTTGTCTGTCTCTTATCTTCTGTTCACAGCCTTCCCTGTCCCAGCAATATTTTTCTTTCTTAATCTTTTTTTTTCTGTCTGTTTTATGTTCTTTAACAATGATGTGAGGTATCTTTGTTGTTTGTCATTGTAAAAAACTTGGTGGGGTCCACAGACTGATAGATAATTATACATATTTCTACTTCTTTTGATTTCATCTACCATTAGTCACTTTCCCCCCCGCTGCTGTTGACTCTTCTTTTTCATCTCTCTCTCTCTCTCTCTCTGTCTCGTACCAGGCGGTGAGTTTTCCTGGGGATTTCAGTTGTGCAGTGGCGGGCCTGATCTTCCTGGAGTACACCGCCAGCGCCCAGTGGTCCGCCGAGCTGCTTGTCATCACATGCGGAGGCGGACTCAAGAGTTACCTGGTCAGGTGAGAGAGACAAAAAACTGCTTCACTAACACACTAAAGTTCTAAAAGCAGATTCTTGTACGTCACAATATATTAACTAGAATAAACGACCTACAAAGGTTTCTCACGTCCAGCATTAGTTCCGATTAAACACCCCCAAAAATGTCTATTACTATCTAGTTTCACATATAAACCTCTTCAAATATGTCATTTTGGCTTTCCTTGTTGATGATTGGCTCGATGGACTGTGGAAAAAAACTCCTTCGATTTACACTTCCATTGTGTTCATCTTTGTTCATCCTTTAATCTTCACCTTCAAACTCTTATTACACAGTTGTGATTTTCTTTTACAGTGCTTTCACTTCAGCCGACACGTCAACCGACATCATCTTTTAGTTTCTGTACTTAAATAGGCACTAGTTCCTTTTCCAACCGACATTACCAGCTCTATTCATCATCTCTTTCTTTGACTGACATTGCAGGTCCTTTCAGTGCTCCAATTCCAACTGCATCTTCAACCCCTTTCACCATCTACTACTTAAACATTTGAACTGCAAAGTCTCAGCAGCCTTTTCTAGCTGTCCCATTTCCGAAGATTTTCTAAGCTTCTTTATTATCATTTGATTTGAATGCATGTACTATATACTCTAACCTTTTATAGGACATTGCACCCTATTTGTGGTGATATTTTAATGCAGCATGCATGTCTATATGGAAACGTTAGGGGGCGTGATACCTCTCTTTGCATACCAATTCCCCTACTTGCCAATCCAAATGCACATTTGGAATTATATGATTTATGACATCTGACTCCCTCCAGCTTTGCGCGCACGAACCTGCAAGAGTATGCATGTGTGTGTGTGTGCTTTCCTCATGGCTGCCTCCACAACGTCCCTTTCAATTTAGCCTTATTTAATATAGCATTATTTCAGAGATTTCCCATTTCACTTTGTATGATTGCTGCTGTCTTAGCAAGCAGCAGAGTGTCGGCACGCTGACACTCCAACACGCCGGATGAGATCACGCATGTGTGTTGAATCTCGATCAGGCGACATCCTGCAAACAACTTCCCCTTCACTTCTGTGTGCACAGTGGTGTTTGCAGAGTTAGTAGGGAAAAATGTGAATTTGCTTTCCTATTACAGGCAGATAAATGGTGTTAGCTGCCTTTGAAGCCATCAGGGTGTCGGTCGGTGTGTGTGTGTGTGTGCGTGTGCGTGTGTGTGTGTGTGCGTGAGCGAGCATGTGTGTGAGGAGGTAATTAAGATGTGTGGAGACATTTGCTCCAGATTTACTCTGAAAGTTTCTGGCTTGCTTTTAAAGGTTCATTTTTCAGAATGGATCTCATACTCACGCCTCCTCTTCAAATGACTGCATTCCAATATTTTCGCTCAAACACTTTGAATTAGAATTTCTGAATTATAGCTGAGCCTTGACAGTAAGTCATCTCTCTTTCTTACTCTCTCTCTCTCTCTCTCTCTTTCTCTTGCTCTACACTAGCAATTCTGTATGTATGTGTGCTCTCACATACACACAAACACTAACCTTTGGCATAAACACCTAAACATCTGGAGGAAGTTGAACATTTTTGTGCTCTTTCTCTCCACATTTCCTTTTCTTTACCTCCCTTCTCACTTCTCCCTGCACAGTTTACATCGCGCTGCTTTTCCCCAATGAGATATGCCCACACAAGTTCCACGACATCTCATCGAGCGCCAATCTAATTTAGATTGCGCACTTAAATTAGATTACATATTTGGCCATGTCTCAATTTAATTGCAGCTGGGATTTAAATTACTCCGTCATCTCCCACCCCCCCAAAACAGCTTTGTCGCACCATTAACATTTTGCACAGGAATGTTCATGTTTTGATTGTTTATGTTCCAGTCCAGGAGTTTAATTATAGGTAACTGTCTTCTCCCTCTCTCAGTGTGGGAACCAATCAGAACTTCCAAGAGAACCACAGCTTCAGTTTCTCCGCTCACTACTCCCATGGCGTCACCTCGGCTATTTACCACCCTGGACACCGGTAAGTTTGATCCAACGCCCTATCAACCTAAAGTGCTTGTAGAAATATAATGAAATATTTTTGAAAAATGAGCATTTTTACCAGCATTTGACTTGTAATCCATCAGTGGCAGAGTAATTAATGCCTGTAGCTTCCACTTGACACCCTCAGTGGTTTTCTTTCCTCTTGTGGCCTCCACAGTTTCAAGCCTACTTCTATTACAACAGTGTTTTATCAAGTGTTGTTCGTGCATTTACATTCAATCATCTACAGACATCCTTATGAATCCTTTTGAATCCATTTTAAACCCACTGCGGATGATGCTACATGATGCCGTGTACATCTTAAATATTTGGATTTAAAAGTAGCCGTGTAATTTCAGACGCTTTCATCATTTGACATCTAGGGGGCAATTTGAGTACACGCCAACATGTCTTCAAGATGCTCGTAAATATGTATGATATTGATCAACCCTGCTAGAATTTACTGTGGATTTACTGCATTACGGTTGACTTTAAATAAAACTTTATTTTAACCATGAAAGAAAGTTGCTTTGCAGACAGGTTGTACAGTTAAAACACATATTAAGAACAGGAACACGCAATTAAATCTTTACCATAAATATCACTTGAAGACACCAAAAATAGAGGAAGAAATACATGCAGACATTCTTGCACAGGCATAAGATGTTATATTATGGAATGGGGCCAATTGGCTTACTCAGGAATAAATGAACCAATCACTTTAATGCAGAACCTGCAGGAATTGATGTCCTTGGCCCTCCTCACCACGTGGCATTCAAAGGTTTCGGTTAATTATGTCTGGCTCACCCCCGTGACCTTACTGTTTTTCGCCACGCTCCCCCGGTCGGCCTGCACAAACCAGATGCAGTTTGGCCGGTGAAGCTCGGTTTGGCGGCTTAATGGGTTTTGGCAGCTACTGTCAAGTCTTTGCCAACTGATAGATGAGATGAAACTTTAATGATCCCCCGTGTGAAAACTGGGTCAGCCACAGAGAGAATAGGATAGAGCTAAAGGCAAGGTGAGAAGCTGGATGTGAAAAAAATCATTTCGACAGCTGAACATGTATGCATAATGATGAAGATATAACATGTTCAGGTTCAAGGAGACACTATGGAAGGGTTAAATTAAGGTGGCGCACAGATGAGATCAGAAATGATTCCAGATGTGCAGTTAAACATCGTGATCTTTTCATTATTAAAATTACAGAGTTAATATACTGCATGTATGCTAAGCATATGCAGATGCACATCAGGGATGCAAGAAGTAGTCCCACATCTGTTTTAATAATTCCTTATATCACAGGAAACAGTAAGGGTAGCATATATAAGACATGTGCTACTATGTTGATGAAAAAAAAATCAATTTTAACCATTAAGTTTATAAACTCACTCTCAGCTCTTACCCCCTCACTTAATGTCCAACCTCTCTGCACCAGGGGGCAGTGTTGAGCTGGACAGCGCTGCTCCCCCCCCTTGAGCTCCTGACCATTGTCACATCTGTTCTGTTTCACTGCGTAGAGGGACCCACAAATCACTGTGGTCATTGTGGTATTGTCTGTGTCTTTTAAAACCATTGATTCCAAACAGACCTCTGTTAGATAACTTTTTAACCCACTGCTTTGCTAAATGGCTCTTCAGTAGTGTGGAAAAAAAACTAACTGATACCTTGGCTGAAGGATGACCTAGCAGTGACCACCTTAATTTGCTTTCCTTGTTGTGCAATGCTAATTGATTTGACAGGGTGCACAATAATGGGGGTGTTAATCATGGTGTGTGTGTGTGTGTGTGTGTGTGTGTGTGTGTGTGTGTGTGTGTGTGTGTGTGTGTGTGTGTGTGTGTTTTTGTCAGATTGCTGCTGGTGGGAGGCTGTGAGTCGGGCGATGACTGTACATCCAAGGCCTCCTGCTATGGGATCACAGCCTGGAGGGCTCTGTCTGGCTCTCCACACTACAAGCAGGTCACCAGCTATGAGGACGACGTCAGCGCGGTGAGGAGACCACACACATGTTCATGCACCAGTTATTCATGTTGTTTCTAACACACACACACACACACACACACACACACACACACACACACACACTAATTATCGACACTTCCTCTCTGTGTCTGTTAGAATCAGAAGAGAGGTTTCTTCAAGATCCCGAGCTTCAGATTGTTTTCCAGACAGGGAGATGAAAAGGTACAGCTACAGCTCTCTTCTTTCTGTCTTCTTCAATAAGAATTTAAAAGCTCAATGGGAACGAATCCGGCAAACATTTGTTGATGTGTGCGTGTGCATTTTATGATGTGCAGGACGGTGTTTTCCGCATGAGCCTGAGCCCCGACGGCACCCTGCTGGCTGTCATCCACTTCTCCGGTCGCCTGTCTCTCTGGGACATCCCCTCCCTCAGACAGAGGGCCACATGGAGCCAAGACCAACAGGTACCCCCCCATAAGCTGCTCGTGTTTATGTGTGTATTCATGCATGTTTTTTGCATTACAGTTGTGTGTGTGTGCCGGTATTATTAAGGGCATTAAATGCTTGACTGAATGTTTTAATGTAATCTCTCTCTGGCCCAAGTATGAGTGTGTGGAGAGAGATGGAATTGTGTGTGTGTGTGTGTGTGTGTGTGTGTGTGTGTGTGTGTGTGTGTGTGTGTGTGTGTGTGTGTGTGTGTGTGTGTGTGTGTGTGTGTGTGTGTGTGTGTGTGTGTGTGTGTGTGTGTGTGTGTGTGTGTGTGTGTGCGCATTAGACATTAAGTGAGGTGGCTTAGGGAGAACTTATATTTGCAGAATGTTTTGCCGGGTGTGTATGTTCTTCTTCTTCTTCTTCATCGTCTGGTCTGAGCCGGCAGAGCTACTGTGTGTGTGTGCGTGTGTGTGTGTGTGTGTGTGTGTGTGTGTGTGTGTGCTGTAAGTGTAAACAGAGTTAGCAGATTAATTTGCTCCCCCCTTCTTCTTCTTTTCCTCCCTTTCCTTTTTGGTCCTTTCATCCTTTCGGTCCTCCCTGCAGCCAGGATTTGAGGAGATCAACCCAGAGTGGAAGACATCGCTGGAGAGAAGGAAGAAAATAAAAGGTAGCTCGGCCCCGAAGGGCTAAAGAGAACCCACTTTATTGCTGACACAGCAGTTCACAGCGGATACAATTTTACGATCTTTGACATGTCTTATTCTCTGAATTATACAGTTATTTAGACGTACAACCGTAACCGTGTCTGCGAAGGCCAGAAAATATTTTCCTCCTTCACAGCGTCCACGCTTGGGATTGTGGGTTTTTGTGTATTTGCCCTGTATATGTCTGTGTGTATGCTTTATTTTTTTTTTAATGCAGCTTTACAGACTTTTGTTTGACAGTTTTGGGCCAGTTGTGACAGCAGTGACAGCTTGTGTAAGCAATAATCTGCGTGCGTCAACATCTCATGCATGATACGTGATGAACATGTCCACATTTGTAAAGTGGATTCCAAAAAGTTAATGGGGGGGGAAAAGAGTTTTCCCAAGGAAAGTTTTAATACTATACTCCATTCCCTGTCCCAGATAAGGAGCAGTACTACCCGCTGGTGGATGTGAGCTGGTGGAGTGACATCGTGTTGATTCTGGCTCGTTGCTCCGGCTCCGTCACCGTGTCATCCGTCAGGACGCTGCGCAACCTGCTGGGGAAATCCTGCGAATGGTTCGAGCCCTCACCTCGACTCACCTCGGCACACAACGGGGGCTTCCTCAGCCTGGAGGTAAATGTCAAGATATCGGTATGCAGATTAGTTAAAGAAGGACGTGTGAGACTCACGTAAGCATCTTTTAGAGCTAGTCATCCTCCTAGACTGTGTATAAGAAGTTTACACATCATAGATCTTTGCCTTCAGGGCTTTAAAAGGAATATTATAGAATACAATTTGTTTTCTTAGCTGCCCTTTGGTTCAGGGAGGCACAGAGCTGAAACCTGGTCCAGCATGCACTGGGCCAGAAAAAGGGCACAGACTGGACAGGTCACCAGTTTATCATTTGGATGTCAGTTCTTTTGTTTTAATTATTAAATAGACCACACTGTTTCTGGTGCAAAGTGAGTCCGTTGTACAGTAAAATCAATGTGTGCATTAGATCCTTTGTACTGCCAGCAGATGTTTTTCCCCAAAGGGACAGTTTTTTTCTTTCAGACGAATACAAATTTGATCCTTTATGACATTTTTCAGTTTCAGAATGTCATTGTGAAACAGCATGTTAATGTAAAATGGTAAAAGTGTGTGAGGAAATATTAATCCCTGCATCTTTATTTCCCAACAAAGACCCTGATGTCACATCACCATCCGCTTTTATTTTTCTCATTGCATAAAGAGAGAGAGAGAGAGAGAGAGAGAGAGAGAAAAAAAGGAGAGATATTTCTTTACCAGCCAGCTGCCAACTTTTGGGGAAGGTTTCATCAGCCTTCTTCATCATGGAGATGAGGGGGATGGGCGCCCCCGTGTAGCTGTATCTAAAGCCGAGGGGTTTCCGCGTGTCGAAATTACCTTGAGCATGGGGCTTGTGCTGCGTGTACGCCTCCACAGATGTGGAATCATGTGACCTTGTGTGTTCACGATGATAACATGTGCATCTTCCGGAGAAGTGTAATAGTGCAGCACTATGGAGGCTTCCTCCGCTCCTCATTGATTAAGGCGCCTAATGCTTTACAGGTGCTGAATGTTTCATAAACGCAGGCTGGGAGCCCCTCTGCTGGAGGCCAGCATTTTTTTTTCCTTTTTTCTAGCGAGCTAAAACCCAGAGGGGCGTCTCAACAGAATATGAGGACTTGCTGCAGCGTTGGGATGGAAAAAAAATAGACAAATAATATTCCCCCCAATTGAGGTTAATTAAAAAACTAGAGAACAGGACAAGACAAGTTGGAGAAAATAGGATTGACAGATTGGAGTGAGATTTTTTTATGGAGCAGCTTGACCTTGCTGTTGTTTTGTGTTGAGTGTTAAATGAATTGTGGTAACCAGCTTTAGCACAGCAAGATGTAAACTGTGCTGCATTGTATTCCATGCTTAATTTCTCATTCTTCACTTTCTGCTGGCAAAGACTTGTCCACTTTCAGCATCGTAAAGTAATTCTGGGCTGAGGCTGTAAATCTGACAGACTCAGTCTCAATCATGGAGAATGCCATCCTTCACTCTATAATAACAAGACAGATGTATTTTTATGTATAACAAGTGTGGCTTTATGATCATATCCAAGGCCTTTGTAAGCAGTATAAGTCAAAATGATGTATAAATCACTTGTGTATTTGCTGTTTCTCTTGTTCATCAACTCTCTTGTGCACCATCATTTTTTTGAATTCCTCTGCTTCCATCCTTCTTAAAGTTAACCGCCATCCCATTCATAACGCTGTATTGTTTGTTTTATCCACAGTGTGAGGTGAAGCTGGCCCAGAAGCGAGGGCGCCTGGAGAGCAACCTGAGCGGCGGGGCCGGTGAGGACGAGGAGGGTGACGATGGCGGAGACTCTGACTCGGACGAGGAGTCCTCGGCCAAAGCCCGCTACTTTGGCTACATCAAGCAGGGCCTGTACTACGTGACGGAGATGGAGCGGTTCGCCCCGCCACGCAAGCGCCCCCGCACCGTAATGAAGAACTACCGCCTGGTCAGCCTGAGGTCGACAACACCAGAGGAACTGTACAAGAGGAAGGTAGGCCTGTGAATGAGTGGAGTATAAGTTGATGCTTGATTTCCTTTCTTCAGGCACCAAACTTGTGTTTTTGGTTATCATTAAGGGCAGTAGCTTTGAATTTTGGCTCCAGGATGTGCTTCACAGGTAAAAGTTCTCGTCTTGACATTGCCTTTTTGGCAAGAGGGATGCAGATAACTTTGTCGGTGTACTTTCGAAGACTTTCTTCCAAGCTTCAATCCGGGTTGTCACATTTTTCTTTTGTAAGAGCGAATTTTTGAAAGTGCTATCTCGGATAAAGGGAGAATAATGAGCCCCGGCTATGTTGTTGCACAGCCTTCTGCAAAAAAATCGTCTAGCCTTTTTGAGGACAAGCATGATCTAGGAGAACTCTAGTACATTGTGAGCTGGTTGCTTCTTGAAGAAATTTAAGGAGGACTTTAGTTTTTGGACTTAAGTTTTAGTGTCCACCACTTTGGTCCAGACTGAAATATCTCAACAGCTATCGGATTCATTACCATGAGATTTTAAACAAACATTCATGCTCCCCAGAGGATGACTCATACTGCCTTTGATCCCCTGACTGTTCCCCTAAGGTTGTGATTATTAGTGAACTGTTAATTTTATTTATTTATTTTTATTTTTTCAGGACTTTATTATTTATTTATTTGTATTTTTATTTTTTTATTGTGCAGAAAAGTCAGTTCAAAACAAGTGCAGACAAGTACATGAACACGAATACAACCTAAGAAATGATACAAAGTAAGACAGGGACTACAAAGTAAGACAGGAACTACAAAGTAAGACAGGGACTACAATGTAAGACAGGAACTACAAAGTAGGACAGGGACTTCAAAGTAGGACAGGGACTACAATGTAGGACAGGGAAGTGAACTGTTTAAACGATTGGATGGACTTTAATGAAATTCGGTACCTGCATTCATGCTCCCCCCAGGATGAATTGTAATCACTTTGTCAATTCGTTATCTTTTCATCTAGCGCCATCATCACATTACATTTTTTCCCTTTGTCTAATATTTTTGAGAATGACCAATCCCCTGCAAAAGTAATGAAATTCCCATCAGCCTCAGCTCCACCTTGTCTGTAGCGCTAATTAGCAAATGTTAACATGGTAACATGTACACTGTGCCCAATTAGAGCCACACAGAGCCGTTAGCATTAGTTTTTGAGATCTGAATGAACAGGCAGCTGGTTGGTTGGTTGCTGAGGTGCTCATTGATTCCGTGGAGATGTCACATCACAGTATTCATATTTCATTAAATTAACATAATTGGTATGACCTGTCTGGAAAGGTACTTTTAATTTGACATTTCAGGTCGTAGTTGCAGTGGGTCCAATAGGAGTCTTCAGTATGAGGTAGCTTATCTCATTCTGAGAGTCACAATGAAGAGTCACATTCCTGTGACTGTTTAATTATTCATTGGGGCTCACACAACAAAATCCTATGTGCTTAGGCGAGAAAAGCTTTATTCAGTGCTCAGGCCTTCATGTTTGGATTTGAATGTTCTTTTAGCTCGGCAATCTAAACAGCAATTCCAGAGCCGATGTGCAGTTCTCTGCCTCACACAGTGTTTTAAAATTAATTTTGTCAAAGAAATTGATATTGCCTATTTAATATTTCAAAGAAACTCCATTCCTAATTACACCACCCCTTTTGTACTGCCTTTATCATAAGCAAAGTGATACATGAGCCACATGCGCTTCAATGTAATGCCATTAATCATATTTTAAGATTAGTCGTCAATTCTCTTCAAAGGTGGATATCAAACTTACCATGAAAGTCTTCATTTCTTTTGGTTAATTTAGCAGCAACTGAAGGACGTCATATGAATCTTTGTGGTCACTGACGGAATTATAACAAAAAAAAAATTGGTTTCTGACTAAATAAACCCTGTTCCAGCTCAGTGACGTGCCATTGTTTTGTTGGATCAGCTCCAGAGTGCCGTTGAGGAGAAATGAAAACCAAGCAAGATGTTCAGTCTGCTTTAAGGCTATTTCTCCGTCCCAGGGGTTTCCATGAAATGCTAATTGCCGCATTAGAAATATGGCTGTTGTTTGCCACCCGCTACAAATTGCAGCAAAGACAACAACATGCTCCGTCATAAAGCACAGTATCGGCTCTCGACGGTCCCCAAGTTTCACCATGGTTCATCAGTCATTTTTATGACCCATCATCTACTTCCATCTTCATCATTGTCATCATCATTAGATGCCATTAGTCATCCTACCAGTGGAGAGTTACAAAGTAATATATCATTATTATCTCTTTGTAACACTTGGTTCCCCGACACAGCACTTCCCCAGCTGCTGCTCTCCTGATGGAATATTTTTTTTTTCTTTTTTTTTTTTGTATTCACATGAACCACATGTAGGCGTGTGAGTGTAGGGGAGGAGGGTCGTCTGCACTGTCTGCATGTGTATGTCCGTCTGTGCATGTGTGTACTGTGCAAGCATGTTTGGTTTTATTGTGTGTGCATCAGTGCCAGCGTATTGCTTGTGTTATATTTGAACAGTCTGACATTTCCACACTTCACACTCACTCACAGAAATCCCAAATGATCCCGATCTCTCCTCAGGGATTCACCTCAGTTGAGGTTTGTAGTCCCGCTGACTGTGAATAGACCAGATCAAGTGATTTCGGGTTATTTCCTCAAGTCGGCCTCTAGACCTGTTAAGGAGTGTGATGATGCGTTTGGTGGCGTAACCCTGCCTGCGTGAGTAGCACACTGGCGGGGCTGCAAACAGTTTTATTAGCCGAATCCGGAGAGAGAAAGAAGCCGTTTTTGATGTCCTCCTACGTGAGGTTTAACTGTGTGGGGCTCTTATTGCCCTCAAGGAACCACAGTCTGGCTAATGTGTTGCTTTGTACTCCTACACACAGAAAGAGATGGAGACTGTGTGTGTGTGTGTGTGTGTGTGTGTGTATGTTTGTGTGTGTGTGTGTGTGTCAGTCAGTGCGCTTGCACACAATGAGTGGGCCTGAATAAACTGAGCTGTTATGATGTTGGATCAAATCATGTTGTGAGACATTGATCTGACACAAAACCTCTTTTAGCATTATTGTATGGTAACATCCAAGGCAGGCCAATTTAATATTTGTAATAATAATAATAAAAATGACAACAGCAACTACAACTGCTGCTACCAAAGAGCAACATATGGTATGAGACTTAGCAGTCTACGCTATGCTAGCGCCTCTGTGTGTCTGTCCTTTGCTACATGGGTAATATGAGTTATCTGCTAACATTAGCATGCTAGCATACGTACGTTTATCAAGTTCACCATCTTAGTTTTTTGTTTTCTACTTAACATTTAATGCAGTTGTACATACGTTGTTATCACATGTTAGCACCTTTATCAGGTCAAGCATTTAAAAGTATGCACTACTTTTGTTTTATGACCAAATACCTGCAAAACAAATGACTTTACTGTCATTTTGAGTAGGATAATAGGTAGAAAATGTCAGCATGCTAATTAGGCTTCTGTTGTTTGGCGATCGGATTGCAAATCTATGATTATTAAGGCGATTTGAAACGTGGCTTCTACTATCAGAATTGAGATGTTATCGTAATGATCTCTAAAAGCTGTGCTGCAGTTAATCTTGAGTAACCACGATTGAACGATATATTAAAAAATGGAAACGATCGCCCCAACCATAATGCTTACACGCTAAATTAAGACGTTGAATAGTTTTCAGTCCCGATACTGATGGCAATACCTGGGCTGTGGGTATCAGCCGATACCGAGTACTGACCCCTATTCCAGTGTGGAAGTGACTGGAATCATTCTTTTATGTGTAAGGCAAAATCAAGCTTGACTTAAATTAAAGTAATACATTATACAGAGGGGAACCGACTGTGTGTGATATTAAGACCCAATATCTAGCTCCTGATTCCTCCTTCGGGTTTATCCCTCTGTCCTTCCGATTTTTCTTTCTTCAAATGTTCCATTCCCCTTAGCCGTTCTCCTTATCCCTCTGTATTAGACTCAATCCAGGCTGTGTCACGTTGCACATCGCTAGACAGATTGAAATGTGTGTGTCAGAGAGCAGAAACCCCATTCAGGGTTTGAGTATTCAGATTGCGTACTCGAGGCCTTCGGAAGTGCCATAGCTTGGGCTCGGGTTTATTCAAAATCTCAGCTTCTTTGTCTTTCAGTGTGATAGAAAATCGGGCCATGGACTTTTGTCCTGTTTGTGTGTTTTTGCCTCGATATTTGTTTCACATGTGATTTGGTCTAATTAATTTAAGGCATTTATTCGTTCAATCCTATTTAAGAACGCAGTGCAGCCGGAGATTGAATCACTAATATACCCTTGGGATAATATAAAACCTAAAAAGTGCCACAGAGAATATAAAATGAATTAAACTGATGTAAAATTCTGTTATTCAGCTTTAATTTTTTTGTACCCAACCTAATATTACATCAGAAAATGAACTAATTCTTAATTAGAGTTGTGTCTGCTTAAATCCTGCCCTCATCATAGTATAACAAATGGATTGTTGTTCATTTCACAAACTTAATCAATTTCAAATAAATGTTCATGTGCTTGTCTTTTATGATCACATACATTTGTTGTAGTGCTATTTGTTCCACACTGTGAATATATATATATATATATATATTGATCATGCCCTCATAATGTGATGATTGTGTGCATTTTTGTTCATCCCACAGATTGAAAATGAGGAATACGGTGAAGCCCTGTCTCTTGCTCAAGCGTATAATCTGGATTCTGACCTGGTCTACCAGAGACAGTGGAGGAAGAGTACCGTCAGCATCGCCTCGATACAAGATTATCTGGTAAGAGACAGAAGAAAAAAGAGAGACAGATGTCAGGAAATGAGGAGGGATGGAGAAGAATAATTATTGTATCAGATTCTTGGCGTTTATCGCAGTATATTAGACGTCTGGTAAGAAATATACCGTATGCGTGTTGGTGAGTAGGGGTACTGCACAGAGCCCCCTTACTCTATTTCACGCATCATTTTTACCAATTTGTTGCAAATTTTCACACCCCTTCCCTCCTAATTCAGTATCTAATTTCTGCTGAACTCATTCCCCCTACCTTCCATTCCCCCAAATCCCACCCAGAGCAAGATCTGCAAGCGCTCATGGGTGCTGCACGAGTGCGCGGAGCGGGTGCCAGAGAACGTGGACGCGGCCAAGGAGCTGCTGCAGTACGGCCTGAAGGGAACCGACCTCGAGGCCCTCGTAGCCATAGGAAACAGGGAAGATGGGGGCAGGTGGGTCACGCACGGACACGTGAACACACCAACACAAATCCTTGAAAGCAAAATAGTGCACTATAATTGTCAATGGATTATTTTATTTTTTTTCTGCATTCCTCCAATTGTTTTATCTAAATTTCACTTTTTAGCTACACTACGTGTCATTTCCTTACCATCTTCCAGGTTTATCATGCCGGGCGACGTTGACCTTGACGACGTTCCTTACGAAGACATCCTGTCGGGCGATGAGGAGCTGGAGGTGAAGAAGGAGTGGGAGAGCAGGAAGAGAGAAGAGCTGTTGGCCAAGGTCGACTTCAGCAGGTAAACAGAGAGTCAGACTGTCGGTTACTCAGCTCAGTTAGATTCAGCCAGATACAACAGATGAAAACAGAACGTTGCAGCAGGCGGAAAAGCTGCCAGTGGTCTGAATTTCTACAGTCTGGAGTGTTTATTCGAACAAAATCAACAAGGCTGGCTAGTGGTTGCAGACACCGTCCTTCAGCTGGAGCACCCAAGCTTGGTTGGCAAGCATCTTCCAGACTGAAGAGTCCTTGTGAAAGCTACCAAAGTCATTATTTCATACTTATAATCCCTTTTAAGAGGGGTTTGTAATCTTTTTAAGGCATGTTGGCGGCATGGCGTTTATAGAACGTTGGTCCACTAGTCTGTCGTACTATTGGTGGGCCTGTTGCATGGTCGGTCTACCACTTTGGTCCAGACTGAAATGTATCAACAACTGGTGGATGTATCGCCACACCATTTCCTAAAGACATTCATGGAGAATGAAGCATACTGACCTTCCTGATCCCTTAAATTCAAGGTCCCTTTTGAATAAATTTGGTAACATTTCCTATGTCGCCCATATCTATAATGCATTATAATGTATAATATTCACAATGCGGAAAAAGGAACCTTGCAATTTCTAAGAGAATCTGCAAAGGGTGAATTGCACGCCTAACTGCACTGCCAAACAAATAGCGTCTAGATGCTCTTATGCTAATTGAATGTAATTATAATTTGCATACATTTGGTGCAAAACGGGCCTCTTTCTATGCAAATGAGCCTCAATACAATAACAGTCCAATTCACAAAGATTGGCGCTAAGCGGCGTCTTCAGAGAGTTGGTGGTAACGCAAGTTAATTCATAAGGGCTGATCTTGTTTTAACAGTCTGAAGGTTTGCATTTGAAAACACCAACAGAATTGACAGACTAGGATATTAAATAACAAATATTGTTTCTCTCTGTCAGTCAGAACCTTAAGCTTTCTGTCATAATTTATTTTATGGGAGTGTTGGGGTTGTAATACTTATACTATTCTCGCTATATATTTTGTCAATCGGATCTTGAGAAGTGGCAGATAGCGGTTGCAAATGAAGCGCAATTCATGGCGCTATTAGCCACCTCAATTTATTTTCTGCGAATTCGCGAATTAGCCTCGTAACCAAATTGGTTGAAGCTGTTTGTATTATTTTCTTCCAAACTTTTATGACTGCACCACCCGAATTTGATACCAGCTTGCGACTTTTAGAAGCAGTTGTTTGGTGGGTGGTAAAGTCCCACCAAGGGGAAACTTTAAAGAGCTTAAATGAAGTCATTATTATTCACGGCATGAACTATAGTGATGAAGGTAGCGTCCGATTTGTTGAAGATAAAGGAAAAAAGAAAAAATTGTTGTGAAGGTATTTTAAGGTGTAGACGAGGACACAATGAGGGAACGGGCGAGAGGTCTGCCAAATATAACACAGATTGTTTGATTAGGTGGCACACCGGAGAGAGGGGATCATAGAGGCCGGGACATTAATGAGGATCAGGGAGAGCGGGAGGGAGGGAGAGAGAGCGCTGGTGAAGATTAGTGGGTAATCTGCTGGAGGTAATTTATGCCTTTGTTGTTGAGTGCCCAGGGAAAGACTAATGAAAAACCCTTTAGTGATCACTAATCACCTCTCGTACACACACACACACACACACACACACACACACACACACACACACACACACACACACACACACACACACACACACACACACACACACACACACTTACATGCAAATAAGCATATCCGTGTATCATTACATTACATTACTTTTTTTGTTTGTTTGTCTTCGCCCTATGTAAAGCGTCTTTGGGTATCTAGAAAAGCGCTATATAAAATTAAAGTATTATTATTATTATTATTATTACAGTCATTTAGCAGATGCTTTTATCCCAAGCGACTTACAATCAGTAGTATATTACATATCATTCACCCATTCACACACTGATGACAGGCTACCATGCAAGGTGCCACCATCAGACTCTAACTAACATTCATGCAACATCCAGTCCACACCGATGGCAAGCCTTCGGGAGCAACTTGGGGTTAAACGCCCCCACTACGCCACAGCCGCCCATGAAACACTCTTAAGCTTAATTTGATTTCATACACATGTTTCACACTTCCATTAAAATGGCAACACAAAGAAATACAGTGAAATGAATGGTGCACATTTACAATGCACACCCACTGTGGTTATGCAAGCGAGCGTTGGTGCAGACAGGTGTTTAAGCTTCAGTAGCTGCATTCTATTGTTGTCCTGACCTCAGATACTTAACCACTGAGCCTCGGGTCTGTATTTGAATGAGGAAGAGCAGAAACACGATAAAATCTCCCCCTCAGCTCCATGTCTAATTTTTTATTTTTTTTGTCTGTTTGGCTCATTTGTTTAATAAAACTGTTTTAGTTTTGTTGCCGACCTGTAGTCCGTGGTAGATTGAGAAGATGGAGGATAAAAAAAAGAAAGAAGAGGGAGTAAAAAATAAATAAAATAATTTAAAAACATAAAAAAAAACATTACATTAAATGGTCAGTGAATTGCCCTCCTTTAAATATGCAGATCTTTCTCCTCTCTCTATCTCTGAGTCATAGTGTCTGCAAGGCAGCTCATACACGTGTCCCCAAAATGTGTTTTTATGTATATATATATATATATATTTATATATATATATATATATATATATATATATATATATATATACATATATGTACATATATATATATGTATATATGTACATATGTGTGTGTGTGTGTTTTGGGTGCAGTGATCGAAGCCCCTCGCTAATGGAGCTGCCCATGTTGCCTTGAGGCCTGCAGCCGAGGCTTGAGACAGATAATAATTCTCTTAATTTGTTTTTAACTACACCACCATTACAGAAATGGCTCGGTATCGATCACTGCTGCTCTGTGGAGGTGCTCTTGTGTGTAGATAAGGACTGTACTTTACTGCTGACCGTCACACAGACAGACCTCATGTTTTAAGGTCCTCTGGGATAGTGTGTGCGTGTTTATTTTTTTTTAAATCACAATGAAATAAAGTGTGATTATTCTTAACTCCTGGGTTTAAAAAAATTAAAGACTTTTGGAAGTCACTTCAAGATCGCTATTTACATTTCTTGTCACATTTTCAATAATCTCAGTTCAAACCCGCTCAATCGATTTCTGCTATGAAACATAAGATGCCGAAAGGTGTTCATTTCCCTCTCGGCGAACACACATTTTGTTTTAAAGTACCCAATAAAATGATAGATGTTAATGCACTTCTCCAGACTCTCGTGTTACTACCAGCTTTACCCCTATAGGCAATGTGTTGTACTTAAGTTCCGTTATCCTGAGATGTAATGTCGCATGAAATACAGACTTCCTCAGGTCGTGGTTATTGCTTCATATTCTTAACTGTCATGCTCCATTCTGTTTTAAAACAGATTTTGCTGCATGCAGACAGTTTTATCTTTTCTCCCCCTTTCTCATCAGTCTGTGGATGCATAATAAAGTATAATTCAGAATCCGCCAAGGGCCATTATATCTGCTGCTCTGACTCTCCGCATACAACAACAAGATGGACAATACTGCTGCAGTCGTGGTGTACACACGTTTCTGTGTGTGTGTGTGTGTGTATGTGGGAGAGAGAGTGTGCTGTCTGCTGCAAGGTGTTTATGTCCTTATCTGATCAGATTCAGACCTCAATCAGAAGTCTCATTTTCTCATTTGCTCCAGTATTGGTCGTGTGTGTGTGTGTGTGTGTGCGTGTGTGTGTGTGTGTGTGTGTGTGTGCAGACAGATGCCTGTTTATGCTTTTTTTTGGTGGTGGTATTCATGTGCACGTGAATACATGAGCCGAAGTGTTCTTGTCTGTTTATGCAGTCCAATTTTGTCCCTCACACTGTGATAATCTCTTTTATCAAACGCTGCACTTCTGTGAGCCTGTTAGTGTGTGTGTGTGTGTTTGTGTGTGTTAGTGTGTGTGTGTGTGTGTGTGTGTGTTGTGTGTGTGTGTGTGTGTGTGTGAATGCAAGTGTGTTGGCCTGCTTATGCGGTTCAATCTCTGTCCAGTATCTAGGGTGTTTGTACAGAGATGGAGGAGCGATGCCATCTGATTGTAATAACCTGCAGTCCTGATAGCTTCAGAATATATCACACACACACACACACACACACACACACACACACACACACACACACACACACACACACACACACACACACACACAGATCTTCATGCAATCAGAGACCATTCTCTTCACATTAGAAAGCATATGCGATGATGTGTAACAGTCTGAAGGACAGTTTAAGTTGTGAGCGTCACATCTGAAACCTCCCATCCTCTACATCTCTGTTCAGATGTGTCGCGGTGTTTTGTTTTTTTTCCTTCTCTCGCGGCCCGCTCTGAACCACGCTTTCCCCCTCGAGTCAAGTGTTTATCGCAAAGGGCAATTCAGGGAACTAATATAAACCTTTACAAAGGCGCAGGCACTCTGCTACCATTTTGGCTTACTGCCAGGTTGCCCATTTGTATGTGTAGCGGTGTGCTACATGCTGTTTATGCTGTACATCTGTGGTATTCAGCAGCAGGACTAGCAATTTAGAAGACGGAGACGTGGTCCTGAATTGAACATTCAAGCCGACTTTAACCAGTTGGTGGCCATTCCCCACAAAGCCAGAAAATAATTAAGACCTTTTAATCAATGACTGATGTTAAAATCCCTGACTGGGAGGTTGGATGAGAATCACATATATACTTAGTTAGGCTGATTCTTGGAAAAATTGTCTTGCTAGCATGGCTAAAAGTGCACTTTATTACATTTATTTATTACTTTATTGATTAGAATGAAAGCTCATCCTTTTGGTCAGATATGTGTGAGATGACTGAAATACAGCACTGGAATTCCCCCTGTGTAAACACATTGTTAGACCACGAAACGCAGTCACCACTATGACAAATTTTCACCTCACTCATCTCGGCCTGGCACGGATCAGTTGGTATAGAAAGTAATTCATAAGATCAGCCTTCAACACGTCAGTGACTTGAAATAGTAAATAATACATTTACATGTTTATTACATTTGATTTGTTTTGCAGTAAATTAAGAAGGTTACGAAAACTTGAGAATGAGAGATGTCTTGATACCATGTGTTTTTTAAAATGTTGGAATTTATGATTGAGCCATCACTCAAACCCCCCAAGAGGACCACAGACGGGCTTAACTAGCTTTTTAACATTTCCTCTCATCTCTGCTCCTTCTCTCCCCCTCTCCCTCCTCCATCTCCTTTTTTTTTTTTGTGTGTGTTTAACTTTTTGCTCTGAAGAGGCCGAGCAAAGCAATAATTACCACTAGTACGAGTGCTAAGCTGCCACTCTTTGATGTGCTGGAGAGAGTGTGTTGAGCCCGTGTTAATCCCTGTTAGTCTGTGTAGAGGAACCCCGATAAGGCCCGATAGCACGCTCTTTAATGAGGGATTAGGGATTAAGACTGCGGTGGAGGGGTCAGCTCTCCTGTGGCCACACTGCGGTTGATCCAGGACAAGGCTTTGGGCGCTGCTCCACTCCGCTAGGTTGTTTCCTTTTGCTTTGCACTCGGAGAATGTGTGTGTGTGTGTGTGTGTGTGTGTGTGTGTGTGTGTGTGTGTGTGTGTGTGTGTGTGTGAATATGTGGTGAAAACGTCTTTATTTTACCCGACCACTCGCAGTAGTTTTCAGCCTTGCGGTTCCCCTTTCCCCCTCGGGCATACCTTGGGTGATTGAATTGTAGGTAGATGGTTTATAACCTGGCGCCTTGGTGTTTGTGGTCATCCAATTTATTTATGGTCGTGATTAAATGACATTGAAAATGGATTTGATTCTCACAGGGCGATCACTCACCTCATTGACAAACGGCATCCCATACATAACAACCGAAAGGGTTCTCGTGGTCATAAGGAGTTGATTTGTCGCCCTTAAAAAATGATTAGGTCTAGAGGGCACTGTGTGGTATTGTAGTCACCAGTCCCAAGCATTGTTATGGAGGTCCCTGTGGGTAAACCGTATAGGGTCAATTTACAGTTAATCTAAAGCTAGAGTGCGTGTTAGCGCAGTGTACGGACTAAGCTGGAAGTTTGACAGCAAAATACTTTTCAGATCTTGTAATTTGAGATTTCAATGTGCTGTTTTTGGATGTAACAGGAATGTTGATGATGACGTGGTGATGTGATTGTGTAGGCACGTTGTTGATTTTATGTGTGCCCATGCTTTTAGGCTGACTCTGGATCAGAAGGAGCTGTGTCGGAGCCGACTGAAACTACTCTCCTACCTGGACCGTCTGGAAACATACGAGGTAACAACATTCGCCCGTCATTTGTCCAGTAACCCGGATCAGTCCTCGGAAAGGTGAAGTTGTACTGAGATATATTTGCCACATTTAAAAGACTTAACTGAGGCTGTAAAGGTTATTTTTAATGTGGACTAATCTTCTGATTATTCATCTTAATTAATTTTGTCTATGAAATGTCAGCAAATAACGAACAATGTCACAGTTTCAGAGAACCCAACACTTTATTATCTTAGAAGAAAACTACAAAATGTTCACATTTGATAAGGAGACATGAAAGTTTTGCCATTTTTGCTTAAAAAAAAATACTCAAAACAACAAATTATCAAACTAGCTTTCATTTTCTGTCAATTAAATGTTCAATGAATCTACTTCTTATTTCATCTCTTGACTTAATAACCAAAATCAACCATCAAAAAAGGCAAATGTAAATGTCATGACTTAAACACCCTGTTGTCTGAACTGCAGCTGCAATCTTCTGTCAGTGTCTTCACTGAAACCGTTCAGCCACGACTACACTGCAGTTACACAGAAAAAGACTTAAAGCCTGAAAACAGGTTTTGGCCACGGTTATGCTTATAAAGTAGAAGTCGTTACGGCCTGTGTTAACGGCTTTATTGATTAGAATGAAAGCTTATCCTTTTGGTCAGATATGTGTGAGATGACTGAAATACAGCACTGGAATTCCCCCTGTGTAAACACATTGTTAGACCACGAAACGCAGTCACCACTATGACAAATTTTCACCTCACTCATCTCGGCCTGGCACGGATCAGTTGGTATAGAAAGTAATTCATAAGATCAGCCTTCAACACGTCAGTGACTTGAAATAGTAAATAATACATTTACATGTTTTGCATAAGACATAAACGCTAAATGAATGCTTTTTGTTAAACATTCTTCATTGCTCGGTTGTTTTCCCATCGACCCGCTAATGCGTTCTCCTTTTCACATCCAATCCCACCGAAGCGGAGAGGCTTTTCTCCTCTGCCTTTTTATTAATACTCTCTCTTAACCCCACTAATCTCTTTAGAAAATATTGAAAAGTTGGAGAAGGTATTTACGTGAGGGGCATTTTGAAGTATCTAAATAAAAGATTGAAGGTAGAGTGGAGGTAGCTAACTGAGAGAGAAATCTGACACAAGAAAATACACTCTAACTCTGATAGTGATAGGCCTACAGTATATATATATACGCATTAGGGCAGCATAGATAGATGAATGCTTGAAGATGAACTTTGACACTTGCAACCACTTAGCACTTCAGATTTACGGTGATTAATGTTAAGACGCACGCCCTTTCCATCTGCTATAAATCATAGACGACCAGGGCCGTACCTTCTCTCCCGTGCAGGAGGGAGGAGAGACGAGGTTTGACCCTGCTACATATTCAACTCAGACAGAATGACGTCTCTCTCTCTCTCTCTCTCCTCTTTATTCGGACATTGTCATGGTAACTGCAGTACTCGTCTGATTCCTTTTTGCCCCAATCCATTTGCTCTGGCTGTCTATGAATATGATATTAGGGTTTTTTATCATCCCGACTTGGGCCGGCTCGATCTGCATACTGCCCATTCAAAGGCTATCCATCAGAAACATAGACTCCAACACACACACGCACACATATCTACACACAGACACGCACACACACCCTGGGATAGAGGAGGCTGCAGAGATTTTCTACACACAGACACACATAAATCCCTCTCAGCCAAAAGCCAGCACAACAAATGTTCCCGTCTGACATATGCGTGTGCGTACGCTCACACACTCTCATACCTTCTTCAGATGGTTTTCAACTAAAAGGACACGACAGCTGTGC
This sequence comes from Anoplopoma fimbria, assembly GCF_027596085.1. NCBI lineage: Eukaryota > Metazoa > Chordata > Actinopteri > Perciformes > Anoplopomatidae > Anoplopoma > Anoplopoma fimbria. Next base: position 7,291,073 of record NC_072466.1, read on the forward strand.
GCTAGAAAGTTAAATAGCATCTCTGTTGACTTTGTCTTTGCACATTCATCTGCATTCACATCCTCTACACGCTTTTTTTTTTTTTTTTTTTTTCCCCATCTCATCTTTAGTGCGACTTTCAAACCACTCACACTTTTGTTTCGTTAAAAAAAAAAAAAAAACAAGCCCTCTGTTTCACAAATATCTTTTTATGTACCACAGTTGTATTCCTCAATGCCTCTTGTCTTCTCTCTCTCTCTCTCTCTCTCTCTCTCTCTCTCTCTCTGTTTCTCTTGGTTCACACTCTACAGGAGATTCTTGGCGGTCCTCACGCAGCCGAGCAGAAATACGATGCAGAGTTCTTCAAGAAGTTCCGCAGTCAGAATATCGTTTTATCAGCGAGAAACTACGCCAGGGTAACATCATGCTCTTTTTAAAAAAAAAAATTGTTGTAGTGTCTTGCCAATAATCTCACTTAATTTGGTCGTTTGAGCCGACTTCATCTCCACCTGTATGAATGTGATATACGCTCACAAAGCAAAGTCATGCAGTACATCCTGACTAATCGTCATAATGGCAGGATTTATTACAGGATTGCTGGATCAGACTGCATTAGTTTATCTAGGCCTAACTAATAAACTGGCACCTGTATGTGTGTGTCTTGAATTCTTTGTACTTTTTTCTTCTCCAATTGATCACATTAGAATTAGCTGTTTTGTGCCAATTAATTAGATTTAGATTGTCAATAATTTTGTACTTTTTCTTTTAGTACTGTAATCACATAATACGCAAAAAAAAATCCATTCAGTAAAAGGTTTTCAGTTGTTGTATCATGCCTTTGTTTGCCTGCAGGAGAGTAACGTTCAGGCGCTGGACATCCTGTTCACGTACCACGGAGCCGAGCTGCTCCAGCATCGGCTCGCTATCCTTCACAACTTCCCAGAAACCACCTCTCCACACGAGTACACCATCCTGCTGCCTGAAGCCTGGTGAGACACACACAGGCACAAGAAAATACAACACACACACACACACACACACACACACACACACACACACACACACACACACACACACACACACACACACACACACACATACAAATGCACTCACGTCACCAAGGTCTACATCAGTTCAAATACTATCTAAAACCGCAGGGACAAATAGATTTAAGAATTAATTTGTCCTTGCTGCTATTGGTTTGTTGAATAACATTATTTAATTTAAGTGAAGTGTTTGTGTGATGATTGTTCTATTGCTGGCTCTGCAACAAATTGCCCCTACCTTACCTTAAAATAATAAAAAATAAATTTTGTCATGTTACTCAAAGAAAATGAAAAGTGCTGCCTTCCTGTCTTTCTCTTAGAGAGGCTGCAATTTCAGCGAGACTTTTCCAATTCAATTCAAGCCTGTGAAAGTAAAGAAGAAAATGTTATTCAAACTGCACACTTTGTGTTTTACTGACAAGACATTCCTGAACTATATCATTCTTGTCTATTCTTATCTACTGATATTGTAATTTACACTACGGAACTGAAAACAATTCCATGAAGATGTACTGATGGGGATAAACATTTACTGTGAATATGAAAGTACTTGAAAACACTTACTTTTGATAGTAATAAATGCCTCTTTGCAGTTTAAAAAGACCATTTAAGTAACATGTAAACATTATTTAGAAATGTAGCTCAACTAAAAAACTCATTTCAGACTTTTCGTCTATTTCTTAATTCCCTTTTTACAACAATTCACTTTGCAAACACAGAAGCCGCGGTGTAAAAACACATGCATTACCTCAGGGACACGCGCCCCCTCTGATGTCTGAAAATTCACACCTTTTCTGGAATACACAAGTGGCACGTCTCTCTACATTTCAAATTAAGATCACCTAAATCTGGAATCACACCTCTCAGGGAGCTTGCACTCGGAGGTCTTTCTCTATTTTTTCGTCTTTGTTCTCGGCGTCACACAGCAGGAATCATTCTTCCATTACACAAGCGTGTACACACATAGCTTAAGGGCTCAGTTGCAAACACGGCAATATGACATAAAAGGAGCGAGACACTTCTAAATTTACATGAAAACAAAATCTAATACTTTAAAATGATACAATATATGTGTGGCTGTGGTTGAACTTGTCCGCCTGCACTTTTCAGTTTTTTGCTTTGGGATTAGAGTAGAGGAGATGATATGTGAGACGGAGATGATGGAGGAGCGTTTGGTTTCCTCACCCCTTTATGGTTCACTAATAGAGGTGACGGAGTGGGGTTTACTGATGAGTAGAGCCGGCCATCCATTTTGCCTTTTTGTTTCCTCTAACTTGTTATTTCCATTTTACTCATCTCCCTCGCCCTTTTCCCTTTCCTCCATTTTTGAACTATTCCTATATCTTTTCTTCACCAGTATTTAAAGTGGCCCTATTATGCTATTTTCCTGGTGCACATTTTTATCTCAAGTTACAGTTACAACATTCTTACATGCGTTAATGCTCATAATCCGCCTTGTTTTTCTCATCCTGGCTGTCCCACCTCTTCTCACCCTCTCTCTGAAATGCTCCCTTGTAGCGCTTGCTCCTCCCTCCAGAAAGCAAAGTCTGCCCTGATTGGTCAGCTAGCCCGCTCTGTTGTGATTGGTCAACGTTTCGCATTTCAAAAAACTTTTCCTCCGGAGCTTCAGCTCTGTCTCTCTCTTTTGCTGTTTTGAGGGCCAAACTGGCCGGAAGAAGTTTTTCGTCACTTCCGTAACATTATGACCTCATAAAGTTACAGAAGTGAAGGAGAGAATTCAATGGAGCCGTTTCAGGAGCTCAGGAGCTTCTGAGGGGGAGGGTAACTCTACGGACCTTTTACATGTACAAAAATATATATAACACACTAAAGAAGAGGGAAAAAATGGAAAAACATAATAGGGCCACTTTAAGTTATTCATATTCCACATATACATTTGTATAAAGACACACATGAACACAAGGCGGAAGTCCCCTGGAGCTTAAAAAACATATAAATACATTGACATTTTTGCTCTTACAACTTCCCCCCATACACACACACACACACACACACACACACACACACACACACACACACACACACACACACACACACACAAACCCACTACCATCGCGCTCTTTCATTAGCCGTGTCTGAGTTTGTATGGAGGTCAGGTGGCTGTGGCTCTGCAGTGAGCATCCATCATGGCTCTGCCGCTGTGGGGCAGTTTCCTATTTTCCCCGAGCCTGTGAGCACCAACTGCTCCTCCCAACAGCGCGTCGCTCCTCCACTGCAGCAGACGGATGCCATCTGTTTTTTGGAGCTCACTCGCTATATACTAGATAGTCTTGCTTCACTGAAAGGAGAAAAAATATATATTCTCCTGTGTTATTGATCAGGTCTGCAAGGGGGGGAAGAATGCAGAATAGTGTTATTTACTTGGAAACTTTGCCCCCGAGCTCGAAAAAGGGTTGGCCCGGTGGAAATAAAAATAAACTAAACCTGCTGCAAGTTCGCTTTGCATCTCCATTTTCCTCCCCCCGCCTCCTTGCCTCTCTCTCAGGCTGACGTGAAGTAGATCAGAGGGAGCAAGCGCAGAATAATTCATTCCCCTCATCGATATCCGAGCTCTCACACCAATATTTACTCTCCACCCTTCTAACCCGGCTGTCTTTAATGAGGAAAGAGGACCAGGGAGTTGGGGAACGACAGGAAAAAAAAAAAAAAAAAAAAGATAGAGGTTTGCTTTCTGTGGGCTTTTTAGAAGAAGACTTCTCCATTTCTGTCAACTCTGCGTTAAAACTCCAATCTGAATTGGTGAACTTGTGCTGGAGCGTTGGGGGGAAAAAATCGTCCCAATTTTGTGCGTCGACATAAATCACAACCGCTACTCGGACACGTCTTATGTATTTTCTGTGATTGGATAGAATTTATAGTCGTGTTTAAAAAAAAAAAACTGCAGCACAGCTCGTGCGCTCGGCCCTTTAACTGTACCAAAGCTGTGATGATTTGTAGCCCTGCACTATCTCCTTGAGTTTTACAGCCACAGTACATATTTTTTCTGTCTACAGACAAATAGATAACAAGAAGAAATGCATTTTTTTTCAAGAGTAAGATATAAAAAAAACAGCTTCTGTTCACCCCCACAGTGTCCCGGTATGCGTGCATGCATCCGTGTGTCTGTCTCTAAGTGTCGGAGTCTCGTCAGCGCTGACACATGAGGTCACAGAGTCATCCTTCACTTTGGTTTCTTTTTCTTGTGTGTTCCTATTCATCTTACCTCAGACCTGTCACACTCAAGGAGACCGGGAAGAAAGTAAAGCTTAGTTCCAACATGGCATTTAGAAAAATAAAAGTCCCGGCTATTTACAACCCAGGCACGACTCAGACTCTTTTCCGAAAAAGTTCTTTGAATTGTTTATTGCTGTGCTTTTGTATTTTTTGTTTTTTTCCCCCTCACCAGGTTCTTTCCTTATTATGCTCTGCCGTTTCCATTTCCCATAAGTTGCTACCTCTCACCAGAGTTTTCCTGTAATTTATGACCATGTTTAGTTTGAGACAGTAAATGTCTTTGCTGATTTACCAGGTGCCATTATAGGTGGGAGAGTTGGTGTGTTTTGGTTTTTGACTCCTGGCTAGTCGTTGGTCTTTGTTCTGATGTTTCTTCTTGATATTTCCCCTAAAACCAACCCTTCTTCTTCTGATTTAGTATATCTCTCCTTCTCTCTTCTATATCTTGCTCTGCCATTGCCTCTTTTCCCCCTTTTTCACTTATTTGTCTCTGTTCTTTTTCTTTCACTCTCAGCATGGATGACGGAGGTGAGTTGGCGTTGATTCCATGGGACGAGCATAGACACAGAGAGATGGACTGGTGCGAGGCGGAGGAGTGCAGGTAAACAGTGAACATTACTTTGGACAGAAACACGAACATATCACATTGTCCACTCAGTGTTCTGTTAAACTGATACTTTAATTCAACTGATATGATCGTAAAATCTCTCCATACCCACGATAACAAAGCCTCTCGGAGCGTGGAATTGTTAAAATTCATGTTCCATACAGGCCAGATGCTTCCGCTGGCATCATTATGTGAAACAAAACATGACATCCTATTATCTAAATGTGAAACAGAACCATAACCAACTAATACCACATCTTGTTGCGCTGCCAATTGATGCCATTTGCTCGCTGCATTTTGGAGGCCAGCTTCATTTACAAATTCATTTTGCTAGCTCTTTTTTTTTTATCGCTCTTTGGTGCAGAGTCATAATATCAGTTGGCTATTGTGGTGGGCTTGGCTTGGGTTTGCAGGGTGAAAGTTTGAGACTGTGATTGTGTGATGGCAGCAACGTTTAAGACTGTGTTTACGACGCCCACGCTTCCTTTTGTTTTTGCCATAATATAGCCTCAGTCTTGCTATTTTTTTTTCTTCTGTTCATTTGTTTTCTCTTCTCCCTTCTCGCTGGAACCCTATATCCTCCTCTGGAAAGGAAAGGGTTGTGAATTCATTTTTTATTATTCTTTCAATTCCCATGAGAAGACCAAAATCATGGCTTTGTTACTCTGCCTCTCTATACACTCCGCCCTTCACTATCCTGTTGGCTCTCCACCCAAAGTCCATTGGCTGCTACTAAACTAGGAAGTCTTTAATAACGGATTATCAATGTGATACTTTCATTCCTATAAAATGCTAAATGTATTCACACCAGCAGGACAGTAAATGTGGGATCAACTCAAAATAAAGTACAGTTTTCATGGTAATAAAGAAACATTTTGGCCACTGCAGCAGTTTGGCTCATTGGTGTGTTTTGAATAGATTTTTCCCTAAAACAGAGCTCTGCGGCACAGAGCATTTAGCAATATAATACCGACTACAAAGCTAATATCCATTATTGATTTTTCTCTTTTAAAAGGTTTTATTGATTAAAAGGAAAATATAGAATATAATATAGATTTTCCCTTAAATCCGTTATCTACTGTCTCTACTTTCACTTTCATTTAACCCCACTTTTCCTCCATGTCTTCCTCAGAGCAATGCTGGACCAGAACTTGTTTGATGACGACAGTTTCCTGTACGAGGGGGCTCCCGATCTGCTGAGGTTCCGCACGGCCACGCCCTCCATCGAGCTGCTGACCGACTGGTACCAGAGCAGAGCTAAAGACATCGACTCCGGCTCCAGACAGGTACCAGCACCCGGTGTTGTTGCAGGTTCCCAGTCGTAGCTAAAGAAAATACGCAGGCGCTGTATTTCTACAGATTCAAAGCATCCGACTGCTGATTTCCACAAAGACACTTTACTCAAGAAGGGTCTTGACTTTCAACAAATACCACTTACCATTAATGTGACACATTTTCACACCATGCTAAGGTTCTTTTCGGGTTCCTTATTCTCGATTTTGACTTGACAGCACCAGAAAGCAAGTTAATAGACATCTGGCACTTGTGATAATTGCCGTTGCACATTGCTCTCTTACATGATTGGGGCAGAAATATGTGACAAGCTCGGATTCAGGCTGCAGAAGAGATGTTGCCAACACCCATCAGTCAAGGTCACTTGGATCATATCTGTGTCAGTCATTATCATATTTGCCATATGGACATCTAATGAAGAATTTCCAGAGCTTCTGTCATCTGCGTTCTGTTGCTGCAACTGAAAAATAGGACTTGATAGGACTTGTTTAGCAGAGTAATGGGATGTAACCGCTGGAGCTGCCCACTCTCTCCACCCACACCATCCGCATGGCAGCTCCGTCCCCCTCTCTAGCTCCTTCACAGTGATGGATCAAGGTTGTCACGGCGCCCCTCTTTGTCTTTGTGAAAGGACTAACTAGGGTGCACTCACATCTTTCCCCCCTCATTTCTCCATTTCAACCTTTTTTCACTGGGTGTGAGGAGGGCGGAGAACAAGGGAATTTGGGAGTCCATTGCTCATTTTTTGAAGACAACTGGGGAAAACGTGCCTTTCATCATCCACTCGCAGAGAAAGAAAGAGAGACTGATTGTGTGTAAAAGGAAGGGAGTCTCGGTTTATCTCCCAGAATCACACCAGCTCTCCTTTCATTCCCTCACTCGTTCCTTTTTAATTTGACCTCATCTCCTTTTTCTTCTCTCACACATTACTCCAGGAACGTCCCAAACTCTCACGCCTCTTGCTTCACACTCGCATAGATGCAACAGAGGGAGACATTGGAGCAGCTCTTCTGCCACTTGCCGGGTGTTTTTTTCCCCCCTCTCCTTCCCCGCCCTCCTTACTTTTTCATCTCATTTGTTCTCTCTTGTTTGCGACCCCCCCGCTCATCCCATCATCTGGCCGTGTTTATGCTTGGAAGAGCGTTTTAATGGAGGAAAATGGGGTTTGATTAAAAGGAGCCACATCAGAGGAAGCTGGAGTGTTTCAAAACCAATCACAGAGCGGCAGGAAGCGTAGCACTGAATGGGAAGACTGACAAGATGATTCAGAGAGCGAGAGAGGGCGAGAGAGAGAGTGAGAGATGGGTTTGAAAAAGCAGAGAATGGAAGCACAACAAAAGGAATGAAAAAGAAGAAAAAAAGGAGATAAATGCCGGGCCAATGCAACATCCCATGTTGGGTCAGATTGCATTACAAACACAAAAATAGGTGAGGACAGGACGGTGAGGTAAAAGTGGAAAAGCAATATCATGGAAAGAATTGTCTGTGGGAACGAAAATGACCCGTTAAAAGGGGGTGAAGAGGGTATAAATAAAGGATATTAAAGACAAGTGTTGTTTGGAACACTGTAGGTAACAGAATGACCCAAAATTACAGGGTGGCTCTGTGGAAAGCAGACAGACAGAGAGGAGACAGGCTTACAGGGAAGGCAAAGGGCCAGACTTGGAGTTCAAATGAAGGCCAGTCGTTGTGACTGTTACAGCATTCTTGCAAGAGGGTGGGAAGAGTGAGGAAAAAACTGAGCAGAGCTGAGGAGAAAATGATGTTTGGGAGAAAGGGCCGATTATAGGACAGGCAGGAGAGACAAAGACGGACCAAATTGAGTTGGGAAATTAAACTGAGATGGCACAGAGAGAGTGATGAGGTGGTGAGTTGTGTTACCCAGCGCAGAGAGAATGATGAGGTGGTGGGCGCGCAGATGAGGTTGTAATTAAAAAGTGTGATATTTTTTTTAACATCTGAATTGTCTGCGGGTAGCTGGGAATCTCTCTCCGGAGGGGCAGAGAAAGAGAGCGAGGGGTGGAGGGAGCAGGGAGGATCTTTACTCACAGTTAGATCAATAGACTTCTCTCTCTTGTTGTATCTAATTGCTCCGGCTCTGACTCAAGGTGATTTGGGTTTCTCTCTCCTTCCGTGCGTGTGCGCCTTTTACAAATGAGTGCGCGCATGAATATATTCAGCGAGAAAATGCGTTGAGATCCGGCGAAGCTGACAAGGCCGCAGACCCCGTGCATGTGCTCGTGCACGAGCAAGATGCTGCACTAACCGCTGTGCCAAAGGGCTTTCCTTCTCTAAAAGGTGGAGAGAAAGCAATCATCACTACAGGGCCCAGCGGCATCTGCTATTGATTGGCCAGCAGCCACAGGTGGCTGAGCATCGATTGGCCGGCCAGCGTATAGGTGGTCGGATATCGATCGGTTGCTCTTCTGGAGGGAATTTCATCGACCGGAGTGGCAGGAAGCCCAAATCTTCTCCCGTTTTATTGTCCAGAAACTAATGATTGGATATTAGTGATGACTGACTGGTATTATTTAGTCCCGGATTAGTTGGGATGGTGTTGTTTTTGTTCACGTCCCAGTTCAGTGACCTCGGCAACAGCTATTCAATGACATGTCAACATGCTCTAAACAGTGTCTTTATTCACCCGCTGCACACATTACTCTGATCGGGTTAACTGGATTGTAACGAGGCATGAAGATGGATCGCAAAAGGTACAAGTACCTGTATATAGAAATACAGGTTTGGAGTTTGCTTTGCTAAAGTTTTGTAACGAGATTCGTGGTCCCCAGAGGATGAATCCTACTGACTTTGGTGATCTGACCTTAAAGGTCTAGTGTGATATGGTGGCATCCAGTAGTGAGGTTGCTGATGCAACTAGCTGAAACTTCTACCGTGTGTCAAGCGTGTAGGAAAACTATGGGCGTTGACACAAAAATGCGAATGGCGAGAGAATTCACTTCATATATAGATATAAATTAATAAAACCATTCTTATTTTCAGGGGATTTTACACTGAGTATAACATACTTATTTTAAATATTTTCCATTTCTGACAATAGATTCCCCTAAATGCTACACACGCTACCTTCTGAAAGTTTACTTTTCCTTTTTTTTTTGCAAAATGTCATTTCTAAATCTGACAAAGATTTCCATTTTGCCCAGAGGATGACTTACTTTGGCGATGATCTGCTCTTTAATCCACCAGCAAGTCGAAGTTTTCATATATCAAGTGCAAAACTCTACATCAGTACGACGGATTGGCAACATTGTGGTACATTCATGGTCTTTGTGAACTTTTATGGTTCCCCTTCTTTTCATCTAGCCCCATCATCACTTCACATTTTCAATTTGTCCAATTAATTGCTTTATCTATCATATAACAGTTTACTGAACCACTAGCTTGGCTGTAGGCTCTTAGTCCTGCTAGTCACATAAAACCCCTCAGTATAAGACACAAAAAAGAGTAAGTAGACGATCGCATGGCGCTTTCTCTTAAGAGAAAACCATAATAATTAACAAGATAAAGCCACTTATGCTTATGATGTAGATGCTGCACACTAACTGTTAAGACAGAGCATCCTCCCTCATCAGCACTTCTTTGTCTCCATCAGGTGGACTGCGCCCTGTCGCTGGTGCGTCTGGCGAAGGAGCGGGAGATCCCGGAGCTGGAGCTCTTGTGCGATGACTTGGTCACCATGGAAACACTCGTGTATGAGACATCATGTGAATTGAGTCTGACACTTAAAGATTTGCAGCAGCTAAGTGACATCGACAAGCTCCACCTGCTCATGAAAAATGTAAGTGGCCTATTTTGTATTTCATATTTTCACTAGAAGGATTTATTTTTCCATAATATTTTTAGGGAATCGGGTATTTGTTTGAATTTGTATTCTTCGTGTCATTAAATAAATGACGGAAGTCTGATTAAATGATTTTCACAGTGTTGTATTTACTAGGTATGTGCAAGCAATATCTTGATGTAGGCATCTGACATCATCAAGCCACAAAAATAAAATATACACGATCAAAACAGGATGTCATGGAGATGTCATTGTGCTTAATACAGTCTTTTGCATCTTCACGTTTATTGAAAGACATTTCTTTAAAAATATCTTCACTGTTTTTTTTTTAACAATGCATTCTCTGCTGACAAAAATATTGCTCTTTGTTATATGTGCATTTCCCAGCATGTTGCTTTTTGTCTAGTTCACAGTGTGTGGGTTGTTCACTGTCAGCAAAAAAATAAGAATAATCCATTTCCCTGCAATTACATTTCATTTTAATGTCCCATAGTGAAGTAACTGTTATCCATTACTGTAGCTAAAATGAATATGATGTATGTAATTGAACCCTTGAGTAGCCAACAAAGCAAATACAAAAACATACATAATGGAAAAATGTATTATTAACCATCTCACTGTAAATCAGTTGGTTTTAAACTCCTGAAATCCCTGACATCAGACAGTACAAACTTTGCATCCAACAGCGGCGAGAGAGCCATGAGAGCCAGTGTGTAGTAGGTACTACAGTTACAAGTCCCCTTGGAGTACATAATATGAGCTGTCCTCTAAATTGTAGCTAATAAATGCCAGCTTTAGCCTGTGAGGACCACTGCCAGTAGGATCTGCCATACAGGCAGGCAGCCAGCAAATGTTGTTGACTGCACTAACACATGCTGTTTGACTGGTACTCCCTTTGTGTGTGTGTGTGTGTGTGTGTGTGTGTGTGTGTGTGTGTGTGTGTGTGTGTGTGTGTGTGTGTGTGTGTGTGTGTGTGTGTGTGTGTGTGTGTGTGTGTGTGTGTGTGTGTGTGTGTGTGTGTGTGTGTGTGTGTGTCTTCACCAATCTCGCCTAGATTAAATGTCCCCCATTGCCTGCGTCTGATGTCTTTCTTTATCAGAGACACGGTACGGCAAAGTGAAATGGTTGCGTGTGGGTGTGCAAGTTAGCATCTACCGTATGAATATTTTGTAAATCACATTTTTTTCCCCCTGTGGTCTCTCTCTCTAATCTGTGAATCCTGAGTCAGAGCTGTCACAAGGTGGGTGCGGGGGTCCGGCACGAACTCGACATGCACCTGCTCAGATCGCAGCACAACCCACGTGCTGCAGCGATTATAGTTCAAGTTCAGATTTAATTGCGTGGCACGATTTTATGGAAATGCAGCCTTAAGTACTTTGCACTGTTCTTACATAAATCTATACATGAACAAGACAATGAAGGCAGCAACACATAACAGGAACAAGCATATAACTTCTGGAAAACTTTACTCTCGACAAAAGGTTTGCTAATTTTAGCTGACATATGCAACTGAGACTGCTGGTTTGACTGTTAATGATACAGAAGATATTTTTGTGCAAAAAAACCCCATCTTATATGAAGTATAATTCTCCCAAGTTTGTTTCTATAGATCACAACTTTTGTGTGGGAAGTTGTTTACGCCTCTTTCTGGCCCCTTTTTTATGCGTATGCAATGGTTATGAATACGGTTTATACCCGATGCTTGCTTTGTTGCTTTCTGTGAACCTCTGCAGTTGTACAAACTACTTTTCCAAAGTAATTCACAGCAAAAATTCATACATCACCTACGACAATTTCCAAAATGTGTGTTGCAAAAGAAGATGAAGAAGAACAGTAATAAAGCAGTGGCCAAGTTAGCCCTGACCTTGGATCAGAGGAGTTAAACTTCCTTATTTTTTCCTATGTGTGTAAATAATAGTATTCTGGAATAAGAGTTTAGAACATGGAACAGTAGATATGGGTGTGTAAGGCACCCCGTTCATATCCATTTTAATATGCTGCATGAACTTTGCCTTTAAACTACATGTCTCTTTCTCTCTCAACAGTCCGGCCCAGAGCGCTACGTGAAAGACTCCTTCCAGTGGATGGTGCCGTTCCTGCACCGCTGTGAGGGGCAGAGAGAGGGCGCCGCTAAAGCTCTGCTCAGAGAGTACCTGGTCAGCCTGGCCCAGCGAGACCTCAGCATGCCCCTCATCATCTTCCAGCACTCCAAACCTGATGCAAGTATCCAAACACACACACACACACACACACACACACACACACACACACAAAACACACACACACACACACACACACACACAAATACAAGTGTCGGGGGGAGGCGTCACACTCGGGTAACCATGACATACACACACACCACGAGTCTGGCTGTTTGTGCCGTGTCAGGGCCGGTGTCGTATCCCTGCGCTGTAAATGTTATATTTATGACCCCATAAGGACACAGCCAAGGACATGTCTCCTGGCTATTAGAAAACATGCAGCGCAGACACACACACACACACACACACACACACACACACACACACACACACACACACACACACACACACACATACACAGAGGGAAGAAAATACTCAAATTGATACAGTACCCCAGGGTGTATGTTCAGAAAGACTACAGGGTCAGTCATGCCTCGATACACACATACTGACCTCTCCTCTCCTCCTCTCCTCTCCTCTCTCCTCTCCTCTCTCTACCTCCTATCCTCTCTCCTCCTCCTCTCTCCTCTCTCTCTCTCCTCTCCTCCTCTCTCCCTCTCCTCTCTCTCTCCTCTCCTCTCCCTCTCCTCTCCTCCTCTCCTCTCTCCTCCTCTCTCCTATCTCCTCTCCCTCTCCTATCTCCTCTCCTCTCTCCTCTCTCTCTCTCTCATCTCTTCTCCTCTCCCCCCTTCTCCTCTACTCCAGTGCCAGCAAAAGATCATCGGGGACCCTGACCAGCTGATGGCGGTCGCCCTGGAGTGCATCTACAGCTGCGAGAGAGACGACCAGCTCAGCCTCTGTTATGACATCCTGGAGTGTCTGCCGCAGAGGGGCTACGGGTCAGACACACACACACACACACACACACACACACACACACACACACACACACACACACACACACACACACACACACACACACACACACACACACACACACACACACACACACACACACACACACACACACACTATCATGGAGCCATGCATGTTTACCCATATGCACACACACAATCAAACAGATTTATTTATTGTAAATCATGATATAAAGATGGTTGAAGCAGTCCCCTATTGCCTCATACACAACAATATACATCGGTTCAACCCCTCCCACCTCCTTCCCCTTCCTTCCACCTTCCTCTCTCCCAGGAGCCATCAATAAACCTAACTACCACCTCTGTTTCTGCCTCCCTCCCTTTGCACCTTTTCTTTGCCACCTTCTCACTCTCTTTCATGCTTAACTCTGACTCCAAAGAGCCATCAGTTAGCCGAGCTACAGTCCATACAGTATTTCCTGCCACCTGCTATAGCTGTCTTTGCCTCCCTCTCTCTCTCTCTCTCTCTTCTGTAGCAGATTTATTTCATATGGCAAGAGGGCCTGTCCTTTAAGTCTCCCACGAGGATGTGTAGGTATGCAGTGCATTTGAAGGAAAGTGAGTGATACGGTAGTAAAAGACTGAAAGGTAGAAAGCAAGGGTAGAAAAAAAATTGTTGATAGAATGGTCCTGTAGAGTGTCTGAGTACTTTGAATGAATTAAAATGACTCATTCCTAGATGGGTTAGCCCTCCTGTGTGCACCTTAATTGCAAAATTGAATCACTACCAAGGGGTGCTTTCTTTTCTTTTTTTTTGACAGCAATGAAGCAACCATACTTTTTCAAAAACAGCATCTTTTGCCCTTTTCAACCGGCTCACATAGCTCACTTTGGCTGTGCTGCTGGTCTGTGCTGTGATTTTTATGCTTTTCCACTGCACATTCGCAGCAGGGGATAACTGCAATGCAACAAGATATTATGGTACGGCTCGGGAGCAGTGAGACGCTCTCTACCAAGGTGCATTGTTGTACTAAACAAGTCTAAGACTAAACGAGCCTTGGTGTCTTAGTTCTATTGTTAATGTTAATGCAAACTTTATTTAAACACTAAACAAACTTCCCAGGGTCACTTTTTTATTTAGATTTATATAAATATAAGTATATATATATATATATATATATATATATATATATATATATTATAAAAAATATATAATTATATATATATTTATAAAAAATACACATGTATATATATATTTATGAAAATATATATTTATAAAAATATATATTTATAAAATAAATATATATATATATTAATAAAAATATATATTTATAAAAATATAAAAAATAGACATATTTATATAAATATATATATAAAAGAAAATATATATATATATATTTTTTATTTTTTTTCTTTGCAAATTTTGCAATCTCAGAAGCATAATGTCCATCCAGAAACAATGTCTCCGTACAAATAATCCACTGATCTCTCTGATTTCCTCAGAACTACTCGCTACCAAAGAAATAGACCACATGTCTACTGGAGACAATGAACAATTCTTGTCTGCTTCATGCGTTTTTTAAGAGTTCAGATAGATAAAGAGCTCTTTGGAAGAGGTGGCAGACATGAGAACAGAGGTGGAAATGCGTTACAATGTTTTCACTGATCTGATTCAATTCCACGGAGGAAGTGCAATTTGTTTCACAGAACACATTTATAGACTCAGATATGGCAGTTTCATGTGCGGTTTCAGATACATCCTGTGTTAGATGTCTTAAGTCACAGTTGAGCCGGTTACTCCACCAAAACAGGCACAAAGGTCAAAGTATTCAGTGTTATTAGGACGTATTCTCTTAACAGTCATTTAATAATGCAGATTAGCAGTTGAGCTTATTAACTACTCAAAATGTGGTTTTATTGTACAGATATTTGAGTGTATATAATACTCCCACATGTTTCTCTCTAAATCAGCACATTTCATACGAAGCATTTCACTTTTCCAGACAGGCTTCCTTTCTGCAGTGTTTGGATTAGCAATACTGCAAGGCTCTACTGTATATGCAATGCCTTCAGCTCCACACGTCTCCCAGGAGTGATTTCTCTGACTTACTAATCTCCCCCAAATTGCCATCCCAGCGTAGAATATTACAGAGTTGCGAAGCTAGGAGAGAGAAACCATGACTTAGTAGTTTCAACCCAATTTTCAGCTTTTTTTCATTTTATTTTTTTGTGAGACAGCTTAATTAGGTCTGCTCAGAAGAATGTGATGTGCGTTCACCCTAAGAGAGTGGGAAATGCGAAAATGTGCAGAGGGATTAGATGGTGAGGGAGGGAGGGAAATGGAATGAGGGAGAAAGGGATATTAAAAAAAGGGGGAAGAGCAGGAGGTGGAGCAGCATAAGAGAAATGGATTGAGAGGTCAGGATTTTTGCGTTTGTGAAAATAGAGAGATAAAATGCTCACAGAAAACAGACACACCCACTTACTGGTTCACTGACACACACACACACACACACTGACGCACACACAGAAGGTTGTTTCATCAGGGTCAGTACTCTAGTGGGGGACAGACCAGCCTGACCCAGAATTCTTTCGCCTCCAGGCAAAGCATCATGGGGTTTTATTTTTAGTGGGGAATCGGTACAACCTCACAGTGGTAGGCCACACACACACACACACACACACACACACACACACACACACACACACACACACACACACACACACACACACACACACACACACACACACACACACACACACACACACATACAGTACACTGTACTCGTTTTAAATACCCACACAGGCATACACGTACACACACTGAGCACACACTTTATTTTGCAAAAGAAATGTTCTACTTTTTACTTGTTCTTTTTCGATGACGTGAACACAAAGTAACCCGTGCTTTTTGTTTGTGCATGTGTGTGTTTTTTTTTTTTTTATCGTCCCACAGACCAGACACGGACATCACAGCGTCTCTCCACGATCAGGTGGACAAACTTGAGAAGCATCTCAGGTAAGACGACACACTTGCACCATCTTTTTTCTTCAGGAGAGTCGTCCCATCTTCCTCATTCGTCTCCTCCCGTCCACCCAGTTCATATCAGAGCTTTTTTTCCAAACATAAGCTAGTTTCAGGAGCTGGGAATTGAATATCTTTGGGTACTCACGGTTGGAACAAAACGAGAGTTCACTGGGGCTCTCGGTCCATGGATCACTGCTCATATCTGTTAGCGAGGCATTAAAAGTGTCGAGGAGGAGCCCATCAGTTTGGTGATTAGCGCTGCATTGCTTGGGAAATATTCACTTTGTAGCCATGCTTATTACTTCCCTCCCCCATTATGGGCTTGATGGAAAACATCAACGAGGAGACTGCAAACACAAGGACACACAATCACAATCACACACACACACACACACACACACACACACACACACACACACACACACACACACACACACACACACACACACACACACACACACTCGATATCAAAGCACCTCTGTCTGTCTCATGGTATTCAAACAGCCTCAGGCATTTTTCTCTGTTACAGGTTAAAATCACCTACAAGTTGATCCCTCTCCCTCTCTCTCTCTCTCTCTCACTCTCTTATTCTCCCTCTCTCCCTCCTCCACCCCTCCCCTCAGGATGAACTTCCAAACACAGAGAAGTTTGGAGGAGGAAGGAAGGAGGATAAGGATGAAGGCAGGGGGAGGGTGGGAGCCTGAAGGGAATGCGAATATAGATGATGAGGATGAGGAGGAGGATGAGGAAGCAACAACAGGAAAAGCCTGCGTTGGCCTTTTCAGACAAATATCCACACGTTTACACGCAGACACACACAAGCATGTACAAACGCACCCCGAGGACTCTGGAAAGTGAATTCATGTATATTGTTTAAAGCTGAAACATTGTGACTCACACACACACACACACACACACACACACACACACACACACACACACACACACACACACACACACACACACACACACACACACACACACACACACTTACCCAGAAGAATCAGGCAGTAAATGCGATGTGTCTGCTCATTGAGCGCCTCCAGAATAAAAGCTGTTTTCAGATGCTGCCGCTACCACTTGCTGGCACATTAATATGTGCACAGGGAACATGGAGACACTCCCACACAGACAATCACACAGCGAATATATATATATATATACACACACACACACACACACACACACACACACACACACACGTTTATATCAAGGCTTGTTGTTTCTCTCTATCTTTTGCTCACGTACACACACAGTCACCTGTTTACTATGGTAATAAGTTGCAGCAGAGAGAGAACATCTGTAGAAGCACGACCCTGTTGAGACTCGGGGGTGCCATGCTAATCCCACGCCGACACACACATACACAAACACATGCACACACACTATCTCCCTTGGTCATATGTGTCTGCCAGCATCGAAATGCCCCTAGACAAACACACGCTTCCAAAGAGGTGCTGTCTTGTTTGCTTGCAGTTCAACATGCTCTTGCTCCACACTTTCTAATCTGCAGCGCGGCTTGCACATGACTGTCTACTGCCAAAAATAACGAACACCTTAGAGCGTACACATCTTCTGTCTTTCTCATCTGTACTCTGACTTATATTTTTTTTATTTTTTTTTTTACCCAAGTTTCTTTTTTTGGCATTTCCTTCTGTGATACCTACCGCTGCCAATCACCCCGTCTTCTTCTTCTACTCAAAGAACGTGTTGATTAATGTGACTTGTAACTGTTTTGTCAGATATTATTGCATGTTTTCTGTATTTTCTATGATTACATTAGTGGTTACCTACTCTATGAGACAAGCGTTAATAAATGTGTGTGTTTGTGCTCTTACTTCATAGTGTGGTGGAGGTTCTGGAGAAACACGGCCTGCAGAAGCCCATTTCGTATGTGAGAAACAGCCAGAGCAGTGAAGAGGAAGCGCACCAGCTAATGGTCAAACTGTGCCGCCACACCGGTCGCAAGTACGAACTCATAAAGACACAACACAGACACTTTAAATCACAAATGTCCGTCAAGATCCCTCGACCATACCTAACATTTTTATATGCATGTGTCCAGAATTCCTCCAGTGAGTGAGACAGTGTGGAGAGGTCTAATTCAGGACCTGCTCGACATGCAGCAGAATGTCTACACCTGTCTAAAGCCGGAGACATGTCACCAGGTAAAAAAAGAAAAAAAACAGCAAAAGAAGATGACACGGAATAATCAGAGTTATGCTAAATTGGGTTGTTAAAAGAGCGAAAGCTGTAATTCAAAGTGACAAAGTGCAGAATTCGCTCCTTGAATGACACTTTGCTCCATAATTGACACAATGAGCGGTGTGTTTCCAGCAGAACCACTGAATTCAGACTTCTACAGCGCTCGGCTAAACGCCATCTCTCCCTGCATAATCTCCCCTCTCCTCCCTGACTGCTGCAGGTCTTTGTCGAGTCCCTGCTGTGTTCCAGCCGTGTGGAGAACGTACGCCTGGCAGGGCAGCTCATGCACTGCTCCAAGGTATATTAAACATGACTCGCGACTCCACTTCACATTCACACCGCACATCGGGGTCTCTCTATATATATCAAATGTATTAAGCCAACACGAAATGAATTCTAATGCTACAGTCTCACTGATCTCTAAATGTTATATTCATGTTTCCAGGTCAGCCAGGATGTTCCTGTCAGTTTGTCTTTCCGGGGTAAAGGTTACGCTCTGAAGGTGTCATACGACAGCAGCTTGGAATTAGTGTTGGCTGCTGCCAGAGAGTACTTCAACTCATCCACAACGTTAACAGACCCCTGCATGGGCCTGGCCAGGTGAGGAGGACATTTTCAATAGTCATTTTTGCCAATTCTTACTTATTTACGAGGATGATTCATATTTAGTTTGTTATATCTTAGAGTGAAGATGAATTCCAAACAATAATTCGTTAAAGTTATGGGTTTGATTTAATTTCCAACCAACTTTGTACAAGTGTTTGTGTGCTATCTGAGATGTTGACCTTTGCTTGTTGTTTTGTGCTAGCATGACTGCTTTTATTTAATTTCTTATAGGACGTTGCATGAAGTTTATACCAAATGTGTATTTGAGTGGGAGTGCATTTATGTCAGTTGCTGGTTTCCGATCTCAGAGGGGGGGGCTGGTGGACGTCTAACCTTACCGTCTGTTCCTAGTGGGGAAGTGGGACAGCAATTGGGTCGTCATTCATTTATAGAAACTCGTGCAGAGGCCCCCCTCCACACATTTGGACATCATCATCCATTGTAACACTCCCACTGAGTGTGCACGTGAATCTGTGTGTGTGTTTGCTGCTCGTGAATTTGAGACACGAGTCAGAAAGTAGCGTCTGAACTTGTGCATGTCGCTCTGAAATTAATGGTCCCTACAGACTGGCTGCCTGTGTCCTTTAGATTAAAATAACTGCTCCACAGACACACATTTTATGCCCTATACTAAATACCAAAGACACACATACACACATGCTCGGACAGATACACAAACCACACCTGCCAGTGTCCTGGATGCGGTCGGTGGCACCAGGCAAAGGTTTACACAAGGACAAAAAGATCCCTCCTAAAATAACATGGGAATCCCCTCCAACTACAAAAGTGATCCTGCAGCATCACTCAGGACAGACAGAAGAGAAGCACACTCACACAGACACTGAGAGATGCTCACAGTGGACACAGGCAAAGAAAGAAGCACAAACGCAGTATCAACATGTCCTTAAAAATCTGGGAAAAAAAAAAGGTTTCATATATCATTTGAAGCTTCACTCATCAATACTTTTACATGAACAAGGGATAAAATGACTGGGTATTATGAAAGCTGTCATGCGTAGTGACAAACCCACAGAACATTTTCCCCAAACACTGAGGTGCTTTCTCGCTTTAGCATCTTTTAGCTCATTATTTTGGTTTTAAAGCCCATAACTTTTGTGTTAAAGTTCTGCTTTTTGAAGATGTTTTAGATTAAAAAGAAAACTCTAAATAAACACTGTACACTTCCTGCCCAGCACCAAACAGCTGACAGACAAAGTCAGCGACTAGTGGGTGAACATAGTGGAATGTTTAGTCGCTTAAGAGACAGACATTTTCCTCAAGAGGTGGTGGAGACCAAAAACAGAGCTATATAAAATTTTTGACTTTCATCCAACTATATATTATGGCAAATGTTGTTCTGTGTCTGCTTGATGTGTAAGGCATATGTTAGCTAACATGCAATATGTTTGTGCTAAAGTAGCAGTATGTTACTGTTTTTGTTTAGCCGCTTGCGCTGACCCTTGCGTTTGCTCAAATTGTTGCATTCCGGAAACACATTATAGTTTTTTCCAATAATATAAAATGGGAGTATTTGTAATTCGAGGTTTTGTTAAGCTACTTATTGAGTTGATCCCAGAAAGGTTGACCTACATGCATGTCGTTATCAGAACTCAATAGGTCAATACAACGTGCATGCAAACATGTTTTTCATTCTTTTTACTTTCATATTTGTTTTGACGTTTTTAACTTTGCGTTTAGCCTCTTCATCTTTTGTTGTTTAAACTTAATCCCAGAGTCAAGGACTTTCAATTATATTGTAGATATATGTGAAAGTAATCAAAATGTCCTGGGTGTAGCTTTTTAAGACTTTCAGGTACTTTGGGGAGAAAGACGATCATGATTATGCAAGAAAAATTGAAATATGCCCAAATGGGGTGATTAATTTTGTTGCTGGTTGTCTCAGCTTGTCTTCTGAAAATGTGTTTGAGTCACAAAAAATTGTTTTTGTGACTGAAACTCTTTGCCTTTGTTTTGACCAGACCAAAGGAAAGGTCTCGGCTATGGTGTTCCACTTGTTTTCTCCTGTGTGTCTGTTAAACAAAAAGTGGTTTCCTGCAAAATCCAGAATACACGCTGCAAAGCACATCATGACTCTTGAAACCAAAATAGATTTTTTTTTTTTTCACCATTGTCTTTTCTAAGGCAGTCTCGGTGCACAAACACAGACTCACACACACACACACACACACACACACACACACACACACACACACACACACACACACACACACACACACACACACACACACACACACACACACAGGCCTGCAGACACTTCAGAGCACAAGTACATAATCAACATGCCCTCTTTCTGTCTCTCATCCTCCCATCCACAGACATTTTTTTCTGCTCTCATTTGCCAGGACAAACCTCTTGTTCCTGGCAAGAACACCAGCCATGCTCAAAGAGTGAAACAGCCGCTGAGTGTTTTGCCGAGTGTGTGTGCTATAATCGGTTAACGATATCGATTCGACATGTTTTGAAGATGTATGTTTGGGATTGCTTTGATTACGCGGATAAGGATTCTGAGATGCCCAAACACTACGAGTGTTAAAGAAAACAGTTTTTTCTTCGTTGAATACACACTCCAAGGACAAATTTCCTCCTCAGTACTTAACTGACACTGACGTCAGAGCTCCTCTCTAAGCTGTTGCTTTATGTGGGATTTATTTATTTGTAAATTAATCAATCCGGTTTTTTTTCGCTCTTCTCTCTCAAGCTTTGCAGTATTTTGCTTTTGCTGTATAATTGCTTGATGAAAAACCAAGAAATTGAGAGTGTGTACTCTCATCTCAAGCAGGCACCACACACACTCACACACACACACACACACTCACTCACTCACTCAGTGTACTGGTACATATGCTAAGTGATGTGCTACATAATCCTATTAAAGGTAATGAGTGTTGATTGTGCTAGAAGACTAAATCTCCCCTGTTGTAGTTCTGTCAAATGAGTCTAGACTTTGTAAATAAATCCATTCGAGCAGTCTCACTATGTTTCTGATCATGCATAATAAGCATTTATTGCTAAGACTTTGAAAGTGTATTATAATATTATAAGATTATAATAGTTTTCCATAAGTTTTTATTTCATTTTAGTTTTGACTTTTAATTTTCTTTTTAATTGAGTTTCAGTTTTCAGTGTTTCAGTTTTTCAGATCTTTCTTTTTTTTTTATATATATATATATATATATTTTTTTTTTTTTTTTTACAGTATTTTTAGTTTGTTGGGGCCAGGTATAATATATGTACCTTTATACAAAATACATTCTTTAGTTTGATCTCCATTAGCTGCCACTAAGGTAGCAGCTACTGGAGTCCACACATTCTACGAATTATACTGGTAATGTGTTTTTTAGGAGTCTTGCCTCACTGGGTGCTTCAATGATCATCATTGGTAACTTCATCCACATGGTGATTGCTCCGTACATAAAAGGGTCTATACTCCAGCTGTTTTAGGTTTTTTGTTTGACCAGAAAACCTACTAGCCTGCCTGGTAGTGTGACTATGTTGGTCTCTCACATACTACCAACAACTTGGTTGTTTATTATAATAGATGTTCATCTAGAAACTCATTAGATTGCTCTACTCTGAGCCATGAGAGACGGGTCTGCATTCTCTCTGCACTCTGCCTCACACTTGACAGACAGGGCAGTGTGAACCTTGCAGCTTCATTCGGAGCTATTTGGAGCTGAGACAGATCTTTTTTGGCTGCACCCGACCAGACTGCTGATCAGCAATCAAGGTCAGATAAAAACTTGCAAAAAAAGGGGATATAATACGTACATTTCTAGTTCTAAAGGTGCTGGGAGGCAGATATGTTGCCACGCTAGCTGTTTTCCTCTGTTTTTAAGCCTTTTTGCTAAGCTAAGCTAAGCTAAGCTAATGGGCTGCTGCATGAGAGTGGTATCAATCAGTTGAACATTTGCTGTTAACTTACCTCACTGTCCTGCAAATGAGTCTGAATTTCCGACTTCCTCTTCTGGATCCTGCGAGATCATCTGATTGGTACGGATTATTATATCTGATTGGTAGACATGTGTCTCTGTTTTAACTGGTTGTTGTTTCTTATCAGGTCGTGTCTCCAGCTGATCACAGACTGTCCTCCGACCATCCAGGAGGAACTGGACCTCATCAGTGCCCTCAGCCAACTGGAAGACTTCAACGCCAGCATCCTCCCTCTGCAAGGTACCGCTCAATATGTGCTCCAAGCAACCTCAAGTGTGCTTGAACGTGTTGTCTGTGCAGTATTTATATATTCAAGTGCTCTTAGTTCACAGGCATGTAGAGGATGTAAGGACGCCGTCCACCCCGCCTCCCTCACCCATATATACCAAACAACCTGTCTCCCTCCCTGCTGTCTGTCCCTTCATCCCTCTATATGTCACTTCTTCTTGCCACTATATCTAAATACGTATATGGTTATTTATGGATCAACTGTTGTGCAAACAACATCTGCCTGATGGCCTAATTAGGATTAAAGTGCTCGGTCTCGGCGTGTGTGCTCTCTTCTCCTACACTCACACACGTCTGTCTTATTCCGTATTTGTGCTCCATCTGTAAAGCTGGCCAATCAGTATTCACCTCCACGCTCTTCGTTTCTCTCTTTTCTGGCTCCACATCGGCTCCCTATCGCAGCAGTTTCCAGCCTTGGCTCCCTGTTAAAGGAAACTGTGGAGCCAGAATGAGCCAGCTCGGCCCCTCACCGCCTCACCTCTGAACCGAGGTGTTGTTTGCCTCCGAGGCCTGTGCTCTCTTCCCCCTTTTGCCCTCATCAAACTGAGCTGCCAGCATATAAACCACTGTGACAGAGAGAGCCATAAACTGCCATCCCTCTCACCCTCTTTCACTTTCTCCCCTTTCTCTCTTTCACCATCACACATTCCTTTTTTCTTTCTTTTTCCACTGTTTTTCCACTGCTCCCTTACCCTCACCTCTCTTTCTCCTCACTCCCTGCTGTCTACTTGCATTATTTTTTCACTGCCCGCTTATCCTTACCTGAGAGACTAAGTGAGAACAGGAGAGAGAATTTAGGAAGAAAGTACAGTATGAGAGGAAAGTAATGATAGGAAACTGCAATAAAGGGCAGAAACATAGAAAGATAAAGAGGTGTAGTAAAAGGAAATCTCTCCAGTTACTACATTTTTGTGTTGTATGGGTTTTTGTCTCAGTGATTATTGTCTTTTTCAAAGTCAAGGCTCCACGGCTCTGTGCTGCCTGCAGAGCCCTCATGCCGTTTTATGTACTGACTCAAGGACACATGCACAAACACTCTCCATACACAAAACTACACATCATATATTTTTTTCTTTAAAGAAAAAGCCAAATCCCTTTAAGTTTGCACACTCACACACAGATTAACATGCACCAGTATGAAGTGAAACGATTCCAGCATAGGTAATCCATTTTAGGCTGTCTCCCCCCCCACATCGTGCCTTAGGTGAAGCTTCATACGCAACACCCCCCCTCCCAGAATTCCCTCTGGGCCTCGCCCAAAGTGATGCCGAGCCACAAAGATTCTCAGCAGGGTGCAAGGAAGGCTCAGAGGCCTGTCGAGGCACCATGCAAGCTATTTCTCAGGTTTTCAGAAAAAACCTCAGAAAAAAACCCAACATGAAAATGGATTTTTGGCAGTTTTCGTTTAATTCAAACTACGAAAAAGTTTAAAGCCTCTCTAGAACTTCACTACAATCCTGGTGATAGAGTAAGAACTTATTATGCAACATAGTAACGGCCACATCAAATGCAAACTGTAAATGTCAAACAATTGCATCTCAAATCTTCAAGAATTTAGTCCTACAGTAGTTTCTGAATTTTTCTGGATATGTTTGAAGTTTTATTAACACTGTGGAGTTTAAAGAAAGTCATGGACGCCACTGTTATGAAACAAATTGTGGTACTACTTACAGTATAACAGGAAACATGGACTGTGGTTGACAAGATTATATTGTTATTGTGTAACATTATTTAACAAAGTACTCTGATATTTGCTTCAAAGTAGAGCTGGACCAATGTATCGCCATGGAGATTATACAATATCAGCCAATATCACCTATCAATGATATATTGACATACATAGTCATATATTTATAGATACATAGGCAAAAAAAAGGCTTTTCATTTATTTTCATTGCATTCAACCTTGATGTTTTTTGTTGTGTATATATTTTGTTCTCATTTAACCTAATGATTATTTTCATGAGTAATTGGTCTATCAAATGTCAGCAAAAAGTGAAAAATGACAGTTCCTGTGAGTCAAACGTCTCGTCTGTGACGCCATTTTTCTTACGTTATGTGATTAGGCAAACAAACGAAACAAATAAAGCAAACAACAACACCCCATCATCATCATTATTAATAACGTCCAATTAATCATTAGGGCGGGGCTTTACTCTACACAGCATTTTATAATTTTGCAGACCTCACGACAGCAGCTGCATCTATCATTTGCAAGACATCATTTGTATCGTCTGCTGCAACTTTTCCAGATTGAATACACTAATTAGCTAAATATGTTTCACACCCCTCCCCCTCTACCTTCCTTCTCTCCCTCCCAGTGCGCCTGCGATCAGACCGTCTGTCTCTCATCGAAGAATGCATCGCCCACTGCTCCACGGCTTACAAGCAGTCCACTACTCTGCTGAATCTGGCCTCGCTTCTCAGAGTGGCAGGTACTTATGGACTCACACACAAAAAAACACTAATCACATGGTCTTTCTTCCTTCATGTGTATGGGGTTAAAGTTCAATGAACGTTCAGTGATCACGGCTCTCCTCTGGTGACAGTTTCATGGAAAAGCTCATCAGATTAAGTGAGAAAGGACCGCCCACACAAGGCACGGAGACGTACCCCGGCATGCGTGGGTACTTTCAGCGAGGGCACCGACAGTTCTCACACAAAAGGGAAATTCATCTTCATGAGCGGCATTACAGCTTGCAAGCAAAAATCCATATTTAAGCACACACTCACTAGAGGAGCAAGCAAATGTAATTCCCCAGACGCCTCACTTTGTGCGTTCTGTAAACCTCTTTTTCTGCACTTTAGTTTAATGTAGTTATGACAGTCAGGGGCAGGTTCGGTTCTAGGCAATTAAATCAAATCTGTACAACCGTATTTGTAAGGTTATATGTACAGGGTAGATTGAAAGATGTTTTTCTAAATAGCAGCCCATTCATAAATACCACCTAAAATAAGTTAACTTTCTGTTTACTGTTCTTCAACTCTGATAATGTTTACAGACGATTTTATGAGTATTGAGAAAGCTGCATCGTCGACATAAAAAGAAAATAGGAGTTCTTGTTGAGGCTCTTATAAACTCAAAAAAAAAACTTAAAACAAATTTTAGACAGATGCAACAGCTGGTAAAATGTCAAATGTAGCATTTAGCGGGTCTATTGGCAGAAATGGAATATGGTATCAATAAGTAGGTTTCTTTAGTGTATAATAACCTGAAAATAAAAATGTTTTTATTTGCTTTTTTTACCTTAGAATAAGCCATATATATCTTCATAAGGACCGGGTACTATACACGGAGCCGGCCACCCTGTTTTTCACAGTACCACAGAACAGCCAACAAACACTGGCGCTAGCTAGGGCCATTGGCTCTTTCGCAAAGTTCCCCTACACGCTTGGCACACGGGAAGTTTCAGTTGGTTGCAATCTGCAACCTAACTGCAAGATGCCGCTAAATCCTACACACTGGCCTTTTAAAGAGGTCTAGTTTTGGTAGACAGACATCAGTTCTTTAAGTTAAAGTCTCTCTTTCCATCTCTTCATATATAATATCTCTTATTAGTTACTTTAAGCGAAAGCTCTGTACCAGAAAAAATTTAACATCAGTCTGCTTGTGCTATTTCCAAATGGGATTCCCCGATATTAAGTTTATTTTCTTATGTTTTTGTACAAGCTTTCATATCTCCCATTTGGGATTACGGTATCACTGCAAGCACAGACTGCAGCTAGCTGATGAGTCAACACATGGACCTCGAGTGATGTTGGCAGTATTTTGGTTGAGTTTAAATTCCTAGTTAAAATTCATGAAGTCAAAACTAAATAAAATATAAATGTATATATATTTATTTACGAGCCACAGGATGAAATTGACGTGCAGGAAAGTTAAAGATGTCTTCCTGTTACGTCTCATCCTCAAAAATGACATGAACATCCTCCATGTTTGTTTTATCTGTCTGTTCCTCAAGAATATAAGCCCAACTCCTCTGCAACTTTCCGTCGCCCCGTGTGCGTTGCTTTCCCCTCTCTTCTGTCCTCCATCTCTTAACTGGACGCTCGTTCTGTCTTTTCTCTCTGAGGCCTGTCAACCAGCTGAAGGAAACCTGCTAAGCGGCCTTGTGGCATTTCTGTGTCTGTGCTGCTAACATTCAGTCAGCAGGCAGCTCTCCCTATGTGGTTCAGGAAAAAAATAAAAAAGGAGGCAGAGGGAGATGAGAAGAGGAATAAACAAATTTTTAAATAAATAAATGCAGGGGGGAGGCTTTTGAAGGGCCGGCGCTCCGGGGCTCTGTGGTGAATATTTAATGCAGGTATCACCAGCACACCAGTTAAAAGCCCTTTGGGGTTGGTTCCCCGTCTCGGTCCACAGAAATGCTCCATAAATCATTACTGGGCAGAGCTAAGAAGAAAAAAAGTTGTTTTTGTCTGAATGGATCAATGATTATTAAAGTGAATTAAATTGTGCTTACTCAGAAAGGATCCTGGTGATACACTGCAAAGCTTCTGGAGCCTGTCTTGTTGTCACAGCTTATTGAATTGAGTACTTCCAATTTTGTTTTCTGAAGTTTCTCACCTTTTCACCCCACCCTTTGATTGGCCCGTGAACCACAGGAAAAGGCTTCACTTGGTTTCCCAAGATGACTGATTTGCTTGAAATAAATGCCAGAGCATGTCTTGATAAAAGCATTTGGTCTAAAAGAACACTCTCACACACGCACACACACACACACACACACACACACACACACACACACACACACACACACACAATTGCACCTCCTTTATATTGAGGTCTTGACAGCTTTTGAAGACACCCTTTCACCAGTCACCCTGAAAATATTTGGACTCTTTCCCCCTCCCAGTAAACACCACATTTGTATCACTCACTCTGCACACTAACACACACACACACACACACACACACACACACACACACACACACACACACACACACACAGACCACTTCAGCTACATCATATTTCTTCATCTCCACCTGCGTTCTTTGATCTGCAGAGTGCAGGTTTGTTCAGAAGTCCTGCTCCTGCCTATGCCTCTTTTCATCGCCCCGTCCTCTCCCTTTTGTGTACTGAACTCGGACAGAGATCAAAGATTGTCCTGAGCCGATACGTGAATGTTAACAGCGCAACCAATCCCACCAACACTCAGACATCAAACTGAGATATATTCCTTTCTAGCGATTCAGCGAGATGGTACTAATTTAAATATTTCATACTCTCTGTCTGAGATTGAACAGACAGACAAAAATGAATATGTAGTCTCAGGCTCAGTCTGTGGCCCAGCTAATACAGTCAGAGGACCTTATGTGGCAACCTTGAGCCTCTGTGTGTGAGTACAGTCAGAAGGGGATTTAATAAAGAGGGTTATTAAGCCAGATGTGACAAGCAGCGGGATTATGAGATTTGCTGTTCAGCGTGTTAGCTTTGACATCTTGACATTTCTCAAGTTTCGCAAAAGTTTTTAAAAGACACTCGTGCTTGTGTGTTGATGTGTGCTTGAGCGGATTATCTGTCTGTGAATCTAGGTGATGACAAGGACGCGCGAAAAGGACAAGTGCTGACCCTGCTGGCAGAACAAGCTCTCCAGTGTCTGGACTTCAAGGCCTCTTACATCCACTGTCAGGATGTCATGGCCACAGGTATGTAGCTGACATTGGAAAATGAGTGACACAGCAACATATATATATATTTTTTCTTTCTTTCCAATTCTGCTCTTTTTCAACCCTTTGTTGAACAATGAAGTAGCAACAGCTTCACTACCTTTGCTCATAGTAGGGACTTTGTTAGTGAAGGTATCTTTTTTTTTATGGCAAGGAAATGCTGCAGCGCCAATAGACAAATCGTAGTCTATGATCCACTCACATACTCTCCAAGAAGCATCACAATCAGATTAAAGTTTAGCTAGCTCTGCGATCTCTCAGAAAGATAACTGACCATCCAAGAGTGCTGTAATGCCGAAAACCTATTTCTTTAGTTTAGTAATAATAGTTAGTTAAGCATTTATTAAAGATGTGACGAATTGGGATAGATGCGTGATCAGAAGCAAATCGTAACAGTTTGCTATCTAGCTGGTCAATACCAGCACGACCCCCGGACTTTAAGTTGGTGCCTGTAATGGTTTGTCTTACGGTCTCGAACGCTTGAGCATGACTCACTTTGGGCTTCTATCATCTCTCCCAGCGATGTAACAATACCATCCCAATCGAGACCGCCTGCTCCTCAGAGTTTCCCTAAAGGGATTCAAAGTGGTTGCCGCTATAATGATATTTTGTCTGACCCCGTTTCGTGTTACGCCACATAAGAATCCAAGCGAATAGAATTTGGTTGAGTTTTCCCACAGTGCTGAGTAACGGGAGATAGTGTGTGGACGAGAAAAAAGGTGTCTGGTAGAAAGAGGAGGTGTAATCAGATAAGCACCGGTGTTCTCTGTCTGCGAACACAGTGGGAGTAATTGAATCTGTTTGTGGGAATGAAGTCAGGCTGGCGTGTTGCTTTTTGACTGTGATGAAGCCGGGAAGAAATGTAGCAACGTTATTACAATGTGTCGCTTTCTTCAAGGGAAAACTGGTTTCAGACTTAAATGTGTATCAGGAAGGTTGCACTTTATTGTGTCATTATTATCTCTGCATTATATCCTCTGCATTGTTTCTTTACAGCAATTTCTTAGAATTCGTACAGGTTGTATGTGTGTGTGCTCTACTTCTTAATGCCAGGGTCTTCTATCTAA